>NC_134830.1:3340097-3640097 GCF_004210375.1 Tachypleus tridentatus | reverse complement strand
ACATAAACAGCCATGCTACCTGTACCACAATAATGTAAAAATAACCTGTAGGCCACATATACAGCCATGCTACATGTACCACAGTAATGTAAAAATAACCTGTAGGCCACATATACAACTATGCTACCTGTACCATAATAATGTAAAAATAACCTGTAGGCCACATATCCAGCCATGCTACCTGTACCATAGTAATGTAAAAATAACCTGTAGGATACATATACAGCCATTCTACATGTACCACAGTAATGTAAAAATAACCTATAGGCCACATATACAGCCATGCTACCTGTACCATAGTAATGTAAAAATAACCTGTAGGCCACATATACAGCCATGCTACCTGTACCATAATAATGTAAAAATAACCTGTAGGCCACATATACAGCCATTCTACATGTACCACAGTAATGTAAAAATAACCTGTAGGCCACATATACAGCCATGCTACCTGTACTACAGTAATGTAAAAATAACCTGTAGGCCACATACACAACCATGCTACCTGTACCATAATAATGTAAAAATAACCTGTAGGCCACATATACAGCCATTCTACCTGTACCATAGTAATGTAAAAATAACCTGTAGGCCACATATACAGCCATTCTACATGTACCACAGTAATGTAAAAATAACCTGTAAGCCACATATACAGCCATGCTACATGTACCACACTAATGTAAAAAGTTACTTGTTAAACTTCACAGATCATTGATCAAGCAACTGAAAACAAAACAATAATTGATTTGCTGATAGCTGAAACAAAAGCATTCTAACTCATGCTCTCTACCAGGCAGAAAACCTGTATGTTTTATTGCTTCTATATCCTGAATGTAATTTGGAGTGAAACTTTATGGGCCTACATTATTTAACTATTTGATATTACCACCATGCACCCTCTAGCTTACATGTAAGTTAGTAAATTAAGAATATAAGTTATCCCATGATTATAAATTGCTATAGTGGTGATAAATACTGACCTCAGTCCTGTGTCAATCTGTGTTACTTTGTGTGTGGTTGAATCCCACGGGATAAGTAGAGGAGACTGCTGACTGATAAATACTGACCTCAGTCCTGTGTCAATCTGTGTTACTTTGTGTGTGGTTGAATCCCACAGGTTAAGTAGAGGAGACTGCTGACTGATAAATACTTACCTCAGTCCTGTGTCAATCTGGGTTACTTTGTGTGTGGTTGAATCTCACAGGATAAGTAGAGGAGTCTGCTGACTGATAAATACTTACCTCAGTCCTGTGTCAACCTGTGTTACTTTGTGTGTGGTTGAATCCCACAAGATAAGTAGAGGAGACTGCTGACTGATAAATACTGATCTCAGTCCTGTGTCAATCTGTGTTACTTTGTGTGTGGTTGAATCCCACAGGATAAGTAGAGGAGACTGCTGACTGATAAATACTAACCTCAGTCATGTGTCAATCTGTGTGTGGTTTAATCCCACAAGATAAGTAGAGGAGACTGCTGACTGATAAATACTAACCTCAGTCCTGTGTCAATCTGTGTTACTTTGTGTGTGGTTGAATCCCACAGGATAAGTAGAGGAGTCTGCTGACTGATAAATACTAACCTCAGTCCTGTGTCAATCTGTGTTACTTTGTGTGTGGTTGAATCCCACAGGATAAGTAGAGGAGACTGCTGACTGATAAATACTGACCTCAGCCCTGTGTCAATCTGTGTTACTTTGTGTGTGGTCGAATCCCACAAGATAAGTAGAGGAGACTGCTGACTGATAAATACTAACCTCAGTCCTGTGTCAATCTGTGTTACTTTGTGTGTGGTTGAATCCCACAGGATAAGTAGAGGAGACTGCTGACTGATAAATACTGACCTCAGTCATGTGTCAATCTGTGTTACTTTGTGTGTGGTTGAATCCCACAGGATAAGTAGAGGAGACTGCTGACTGATAAATACTTACCTCAGTCATGTGTCAATCTGTGTTACTTTGTGTGTGGTTGAATCCCACAGGATAAGTAGAGGAGACTGCTGACTGATAAATACTGACCTCAGTCCTGTGTCAATCTGTGTTTCTTTGTGTGTGGTTGAATCCCACAGAATAAGTAGAGGAGACTGCTGACTGATAAATACTTACCTCAGTCCTGTGTCAATCTGTGTTACTTTGTGTGTGGTTGAATCCCACAGGATAAGTAGAGGAGACTGCTGACTGATAAATACTGACCTCAGCCCTGTGTCAATCTGTGTTACTTTGTGTGTGGTCGAATCCCACAAGATAAGTAGAGGAGACTGCTGACTGATAAATACTAACCTCAGTCCTGTGTCAATCTGTGTTACTTTGTGTGTGGTTGAATCCCACAGGATAAGTAGAGGAGACTGCTGACTGATAAATACTGACCTCAGTCATGTGTCAATCTGTGTTACTTTGTGTGTGGTTGAATCCCACAGGATAAGTAGAGGAGACTGCTGACTGATAAATACTTACCTCAGTCATGTGTCAATCTGTGTTACTTTGTGTGTGGTTGAATCCCACAGGATAAGTAGAGGAGACTGCTGACTGATAAATACTGACCTCAGTCCTGTGTCAATCTGTGTTTCTTTGTGTGTGGTTGAATCCCACAGAATAAGTAGAGGAGACTGCTGACTGATAAATACTTACCTCAGTCCTGTGTCAATCTGTGTTACTTTGTGTGTGGTTGAATCCCACAGGATAAGTAGAGGAGACTGCTGACTGATAAATACTGACCTCAGTCCTGTGTCAATCTGTGTTACTTTGTGTGTGGTTTAATCCCACAAGATAAGTAGAGAGACTGCTGACTGATAAATACTAACCTCAGTCCTGTGTCAATCTGTGTTACTTTGTGTGTGGTTGAATCCCACAGGATAAGTAGAGGAGACTGCTGACTGATAACTGCAAGTATGTCTCCATCTTTGTCCCAGTCCATTCCAGAGCACATTCTATAATATAAAAATGTTTTTATGTAATGTTACTCTAATATACTCCCTCAAGTATGGTATGATATATTCTTTAAGATATTACTTTTGTGATATCCAGTGTAGATGAAAAATGACAATATACTAATCCAGTGACAAAGTTGTAAAACATCTTATAACCCTACTTTGAGGCATTATACTAATTAAAAACACATTTTTGAAAATTTTTCACTGTAGCAATATTTACCCTACAGAAAAAGTTTACAGTCACCACTATAACATGGTGGACGTTTATATTACAGAGGTAAGAAATCGTTAAAATGATCTAAAGTTCTTCACTGATGGCTATTTTACCATACTTTTGTGTAGTTTGATTTTAGAATCAGGTCAGATTTTGATGAAAATTATCAAATACATGTAATGAAATTAAATCATTGTCATTCTAACTCTTACATTTGAAATAAATTCAACTTTTGGAAAAAGACAATATACTGGTAGTACTGACAACAGTCACTAGAGGGTTTTATTTGTACCCTTAAAACAGCTAAGGAAGGCAATTCATGAGAGATAGAACATCATTCATGATAGAGAGAACATCGTTCGTGAGGGACAGAACATCATTCATGATAGAGAGAACATCGTTCGTGAGAGATAGAACATCATTCATGAGAGAGAGAACATCATTCATGAGAGATAGATCATCATTCATGAGAGATAGAACATCATTCATGAGAGATAGATCATCATTCGTGAGAGAGAGAACATCATTCATTAGAGAGAACATCATTCATGAGGGATAGAACATTAATGCGAGATAGATCATCTATTTGGAATATGCAAAACAATAAAATTATTCTGATACCAATGTATCAAGAAACAAAATTGGTCTATTTGTTCATACTGCTCTTCTACAAACATTATAAGCCCAGCTTGAGTTAAATTTAAAGTTTTCACATTTTACAGGAAAAGATTTAAAAAGAATAGTAATATCCTAATGTGCTGAAGCTACAGAGATTGGTTTCAATTGGTTGATCCTATGTGTTTCTCAAGTGAGAAGAACTTCTTACTGAAGCCTTCTTTATTTCAAACTGCCTAAAATATCTTTGAAACAACACACTGCAGTTCTATCCAATGGAATTCTGATATCTTATCCTGGTAAAAGTTAAGGAAACCTATAGCACCAAACTTGTCTAATATAAAAATAACTGATCAAAATAAGATTTCTGATCATTACCAATTTGAGTATTGCAAATATCTAAGTCCCATGTGAGAATAATTAGTTAACTGTTTAGAAAATTTTTCTAATTACCAAAGTTCTAAATGCGATAGCTCACAGCAACATAGCTTTCTAATGAAAGTTAATGTGTAACATGCTCTCACCCTGCCAACGTGATGTGATCTCTCCTGTCTCCATGACGATCCAAAATATTCACTGTGTGATCATACCTAGAATGTAATTTTGGTATATTTGTAATCAGTACAAAAAATTTATTTCAAATTATTTAACTTTTAAATCCACCTTCTTTGGAAACTTGGGCTTTAAAAAATATTCTACAAAAACTATTAGATATTTGTACATCCTGAACATAATAATTTCTGTACCAGATCTAAACATGTGGTTTTAATTCCAACCTTTAGTACAATTAGGTCATGAGGGAAACTTTCAATTTTGTACTTTTCTCTGGAATGTGTAAGTAGAAAGGAGACTGATTTATGTGTTCAAACCTGCTAGTTTTCCTATGGATTGTTTGTCTGAGAGGTGAAATGAAAAGTTGAAAAGACAAACTAATATATTAAGTATAACAGAAAAAATGTCATACCTCAATGTTTCTAACAGAGAAATATACGTGGAGTTAAAACATTTTAATATTGTTACTGTTATATATGTAATTACATCACTAAACATCCAACCACGGGTAGAAACTCTTTGATAAAGTACTGCAAAAATACATATATATGGATATGTAACACAAGCATCAAGAATGAAAACATTGTGAAATAAGGAAAACACAAACAAGGCTCCACATGTGAAAATGCTGCCAACTGTTTTACTATGCTCATTATTTCAGCTATTAATTTGAATAATTACTTTAGCATTAAAATAGAAAATTTGTTTTGAACACTGAAACCAGGGGAAAAAAATATTGTTTTTTGTTAACTTCAGAAACATGTGAAAAGGCCAAGTGTTGGCAAGTGATACGTAATATATGGGAAAATGTGTTTTGTAATTCAAAAGTACTTTAACCTTTAACTAAGTGTTTAGCTGTTATAATGCTAATCATTTAGTCACAATAACATTTCATATGTAAATTATATTCTGTTAGTGGTCAGAAGTAGTAACTTCTACAATTGTTTCTGAAGATCAAACGTATTATCTTTCATTTTGAGGTCAGTATGAACCATTACTGTTTTTTAATATATCTGAATAAGTAATTGTTAAGAGTTATGTTCTGCTAGAAGTGTGGTGATCCAGAAAAATCCTGGAATAGTAGCTTCTTTATTGTTTACTTAATATGGAAAAATGGAACCTTCTAAATATGTTTTTTAACCATTATCAAGATAAAAAAATCAATTTCTGATGAAAGTTGCCTAGTGATTGCTCTTATGAAGCGGTTTTTATTATAACTACAATATTAAAAAGAAAGCCTTATTTAATGGCATATTACAAATATTATTAACGTACCATATAAGTGATAGTTGCTAAAATCAGAAACAGACATCACTCTTAATATACAAGGTAATCCAAAATTATTCTATCACATAACATAATAGCTAAAGAATTACAACCATGCATTTTTCAACACCTTGTAGTCCTAATCAAACAGTTTTTATTGTCATATTGTGTTTTTTCACCCCAGTAAGTACTGTTATCCCATACAATGGCAACCATACAAGAAAAGGCTTAATTCATTGTTTGGCTAGCAGAGACAAAGTCATTGACTGTAATGCAGCATAATTATAGAAATCAGTACCAGAAAGAAGTATGGGGGTATGTTAAGGATATCAACTATTACATGTCTATAGCAAACATCACAGACCTAAAGACCAGAATAACAGTTGTCATCACCATTATAACTGTGGATACACTGAAGCAAATGTGGAATGAAATTTAATATTGGCCAGATGGGCTGAGAGCCAGTGATATTAGACTTGTACAAGTCTATTAACATGTCAATAAAAAATCAGGTTGGGCTATAAAATGTGGAAAATGCTTGGTTGTATTTGTTTAGTTGTTTAAGTACTAAATTTTAAAATAAGAGAGATAATTTTATATATAGTTATAAATGCATATAGACTTTTCTCAGTAACATAATTCCATAGCATACATCTAGTGGTGTAATCCTACATTAAGTCTCTTAAGACTTACCCAGTAGTCACTAGGAAATTTCCTCCCGATTTCTGCCAAGTGAAATACACTGGTCCTGGGCCATGTGTTCTTTCTGGTACAGTAAACACCCGCTGGCATAAAGAAAAGTTATGAAATGTACTTAACTTGTCATGAATCAAATAACTCATGATACACTGGTTAGCAACATTTTAGATTACACAGGACTGAATATGGTTCAACATGAAAATAACCAGTCAGTGTTTAATAACAAACTAGGTTGAATGCAAGTGTAATATAACTGGTACTATAATTTCAGAGATTCATGTATCAAGAGCATCACAGATGACATCCCATCATGTACAAAACAGTTATATATACATATCTTAAGCCTTCATGTTGGGTGTTGTAATGAAGAGATTTATATCATTTAAAACTAATTCACATGGGGGGTAAAGGTTAGAGTGAACAGGTCAGTAATCATCTACAGAGTGTCTTCAGTATGCTGGTTTGTACTTGATGCCAATGTTATCAGATATTTATTTTATAACAGTAACTTAGCAACAGTTTGAAATAGAGAACAGTAAAAAACAGTCACAATACATATGTATAGATATTAAAAACATTATATGCATTTTGGTGGTTCTAGAGGTTATGTAATATGCAAACTGTACAATAGAAAATGATTTATCAGAATGACATTTTCAATCCAGAGACATCTTTTTATTTATGTAAACAACAAATTTATATATTTCACTAAAATTTTACCACATTTTACATACGCAGTTGGAATTATAGTCCATATTTCTTCTCCAATACGGTTATTGGTTCTTTGGACAAATCTAAGCTCATTCAGTTAAACAGTAAGTTAGAAACAAAGCTAAATCATCATGTTCTACACAATATTAAACTACTTCAAACATCAACATTCATGTCTTAAATGAAATGTGGCATGCCAGGGAAATAAAACACCAACATAATTTTAAGTTTGTGTTTTGCAGTATTTGAACATAATTATTTTGTTTCACTGATATTAGCCTTTAACTACAATTCTCGTTATGAGATTTTATGATAAATTTATCTTCCTTTGGTTCTATGGTGGATAATGATTCAGGCCCTAGTGAAATGTCATACAAATAAAACCTTAAAAATATGTATATGTAATTAGAAGTACACTATAGATATTTTGGTATGCCACACGGTTTACTGTGAAAAAAAGGAAAGAAAGAAACATAACATGCAACCTACATCTCGGCATGGTCCATCTTGGCTTTCCAAGTTTTTAAACTAAACTATTAATACATAAAAAATGATGACACATCAATTCTCTTTACAATCTTAAACACCTCAATGAAACCCCTAACTCTTCTTTTTTTCAAGACAAAATAATTTTAAGGATCTTAACCTCTCCTCATATGACACCCCTCCACCCCAGACATCATTCTTGTAACCCTCCTCTGAAACCTTTGAAGCAATTCAGTAACTTTCCTAAAGGAGCCCAAGACTGAACGTAATATTCCAAATGTGGCCTAACCAGTGATCTATACAATTAAATTACAACCTATTTAGACTTGTATTCAATATTTTTGTAAATACAATCTAAAATCCTATTTGCCCTGCTACTAGCAACAGTACACTGTTTGGATGCTTTTAGAGACTAGAAATTTGAAATTTTAATTAGAATTATAACCTTAGCAATATAGCACCCATTTACGGTAATTAAAGTTGAGGCTTTAAAAGTTATTAATTGAAAGTCACTTCGCTGAAATAACACGGCAAATTTAATGTCTCGTTTCATAATTTTAGTTTAAACTTGGAAATTATAGCCTTGCTACAAATATGTTATTAGTGGAACGGCTGACATTTACTCCCTAAGCCTTACGTAGCAACGGTCAGAAAATTTAGTTTATTTTCATTGTTTACTTACCTTCATAACAATATTTAATGTTCACAGTTTATTGAAAATAAAACTGCTGTTTTGGTGAAATGGTCCAAAACGTTTCTAAAGTGAAAATAACCCGGCTTTATATTCTTAAATGTTTATATCTGTACCGCTGAAACGAAACTCAAAGTTGCGTGTTTCGTTTCAAACCATTGGTATGTCACTCGTATGCGCAATACGATAATGTACACAGTGCGTTACACGAGTTTGTTTATATTTATTCGCCTAGGCAGAGCTTGACAAGTGGCTGTCTTCACTGTTTCCACTTCATGTATCGAGCCTAGATTTTTAGCGATATACATCACTGTGCAAAAGTGTTAGAACAAAAGAATATTTTGCCATTCTTTTGATTTTATGGGACTAATTATTCTGTGCCATTTCCGTGTAAATATTAAGACTATGGTAATGTTACACTGACTCCTGCTAAAAACTGAATAAACCAAGTTGACAATAATCATCATTGTTTATAATTCTCATATGCGTGTAGCAAGTGAATACCGTAAATGTTCTGCTTGAATGAACATATCGTTCAAACTTAGAGTCTGAAATAACTATTCTGGTTTGTTTGTAATTAAGCACAAAGTTACACAATATGCTACGTGCTTTGCTAACAACGAGTACCGAAAACCGGTTTCTAGTGTTGTAAGTTCGCAGAGGATAAATATTATGATACCCCATGCAGTGTCGGCCTGGTGCTTCACTCACAACTTGAGGGTCGAGGATTCGAGTCTCTGTTCCATCAAACATACACGCCCTTTTAGCCGTGGGTCGTTATTATGTACGGTAAATCCAACAATTTGTTGATAAAAGAGTAACCCAAGAGTTGACGGTGGATGGTGATAATTTGCTGCCTTCTAGTCTCACACTGCTAAATTAAGGACGACTAGGGTAGATAATCCTTCTGTAACTCTGCGGGATAATCAAAACACACAAATAAACCCATGTATTGTCTTAACTATATAGAAAGATACTAGCAAGGAGCTAGCACATTATACTGATATATCCTAGAATAAATTAATTTAATATCACTCCACAAATAAAACTTGAAACAAAGAGTGTTTAACACTACTTATTAAGTTTCGTTGTTATACCACTGGTCAAAAAACGCAGATAATTGTCAATAGAGTAGAGTTTACATGATCTGGTTAGACTCTCGACAAACTGCTGTAGGCTTGAAATGTTCCACAAACACTGTCTAGTACATTCTAGATCAGGGGTGGACAACTTATTTTTCAAAGTGGACACAACTGTAGCTAATCAAAACAACGTTTGCCACACTATTAAAAAAAAATCAAAAGATGTTAGTTTAATCAAAATAATTGAATTTCAACTAACCTTCAATGTAAAAATAGATGTGGGTTTCATCAACATGTTTCATGAATTTTGGCTTCATATCTATGCTCAGTGAGCATCTTAACTCTGCCTCTAAATTTATGTCAGTTAGCTGAGATCTGTACCTAGCCTTAAGAAAACCTAGCGTAGAAAATGTTGACTCACACACCTATGTGGATCCAAACATGGAAGATAATTTTGAAGTTGCTATTTTTAAATTTGGAAGACTTTCATTTATCTAAATAGTCAGCCACATCTCTCCGATAAAACATTTTTGTTTGTTTAGCTTTTATGTGTTCTACACTTTGCAGAACAAAGCATCTCGTCTTTAAATCCACACTTATCCAAAGACAAAAAAGATGTAATTTCCTTACTGAAATTTCATAAGTCAAAGTGAAATGGATCATGTAAAAATTCAAATATCAATTTCAAATTTTTAAATTCTGAAAACGTGATCATCTTTAGCATCAGAGAAATCACAACCCCTTTCAAACATGTGGTCAGCTTCCGGTCAGTTACCTCTTTCTTTGTGAACCTGACGATACCGAAGAAGGTCGAAACGTTGTTCGCTCTTCTATGTAAAATATTTTCTCAACCCAAACGAGCCGTTTTTGCATATACATAGTCCTTATTGTTTTCTAGAAAACTATTCAACTTTGCAAAATGTGTCAAGTCATTCTTCTGTAATTGTTCCACAAGGAGGTTTAGCTTTAACTGAAATTCATGAATAGACTGTGATTTTTCGCTTATTATTTTACCTCTTCACTGAAGCTTCGTATTCAAATTATTCAAGTGAGCCATCATGTCACACAGAACGTGCAAATCACAGTCATGACAAAGTTTCAATTTCAGGTAAATTTTGAATCTTTTCAACAAGATACTTTTTTTATTTGAGGAAATAAGGAAGTGAATCATTCTAAGACTTTTCCTCTACTTAACCATCTTACATTTACAAAATCAGTAAGATCATAAAAAGTACAGTCACTGCTTTTCTTTAAAGACTCAACAAACTGACGATGGATGACAGAGCTTCCACTTCTAATATAATTCACAATTATATCAACAACAATGTCCATCAGATTTTTAACTTCATCACTTTTAGACATCTGAACACATAAATTTTCCTGATACAAAATACAATAGAAAGATGACAACGTGGACTTAACATTATTTTCAATTAAATGCTGTTTCAAAAGAGAAACAAATCCTAATTTTACCTAAGTCATGATGAGAGCGCCATCTGTTGTGACAGAAACCAGTTTTATGAAATCCAGACTGAATGTTTTTGACATTTCAAGAAATGTTTCATAGATGTTTTTTCCACATGTTCGATCTCGTAATCCACAAAGGTCAAGCATTTCTTCCCTCACTTGAGGATCTGAAGTTACATATCGAACCCAAAATATCAACTGATCAGTGTTACTGACAACTATTGAATCATCTAGTGCTAAAGAAAAATACAAACAGTCTTTTAGTTATTCAAGCAACAGATTTTCTGTCTTTCACTAACTCTACTATTCTGCAGACAATTGTTCTTTGATTAAATTTCAAATTATATGCCTTTTGAAGAATATTATGTTTTATTTTTGAATCATAATCCTCCAACAGAGTTTCAATGACCACAATCAATATTTCTTTTACTAGTTCAGCATCAGAAAATGATTTCTTTTGTTGAGCTAGTATCCAGGCTATTTTATAGCTAGTTAACATAACTAGTTCTATTAATGATAAACATATTTGTAGCCCTCCCATGTGATTGTGTTTCAGACAGCTAATTTTATTCATACGATTTTTGCTATTAACTGGAATTTTTACATCAAATACGTTATGAAAATTGTTAAAGTGTTGCTTAAGGTTGTATACTTTACTGAACACTTTGTTATACACTGACTTATTATTTACTTTAATCAATGTAAGTTTCAACTTCCAACTTTCATAACATTCTTGTTTCACCAGTGATGACGAGAAACCCACTTGTTGAGAAATTTATATGCAAAAACGGCTCGTTTGGGCTGAGAAAACACTTTACATAGAAGAGCGAACAACGTTTCGACCTTCTTCGGTCATCGTCAGGTGAACCCGTCCCTAATTTAGCAGTGTAAGACTAGAGGGAAGGCAGCTAGTCATCACCACCCACCGCCAACTCTTGGACTACTCTTTTACCAACGAATAGTGGGATTGACCGTCACATTATAACGCCCCCACGGCTGAAAGGGCGAGCATGTTTAGCGAGACGGGAATGCGAACCCGAGACCCTCGGATTACGAGTCGCACGCCTCAACACGCCAAAAGAATATGTCAATTCCTGTCAGACATCAGCCATAGCAAATGAGAAGCCCATGTTTAGATTTTATAAGCAAAGGTCTATGATAAGGATCATTACACAGATATAGTAGGAGAACTGCACATAAAATAGGTGAAATAAAGCTTAGTAAGTGCTGGTTCGAGAACAGCAAGAAAGGCAGAAATAATCCTTAGTATCTCTCATGTCACGTGCTGTTCAGATGATGCCACGGCTGCTGTTCTGCATGTCTTTCAGTTAAATGTCTACAAAGTTTATGCCAATTTTGATCACAGCAACAGTAAGCTACTTTACCTTCCTACATGGATTATGGAAAAATCTGAAATTTAATTATCAGACTGAAGTGTTAGAGCTGAAACATGGTTGTGGAATATATAAGGTAACTCCAAGAAGGCAGATTTAATTATCAGACTGGAATGATCGAGCTGAAACATGGTTATGGAATATATAAGGTTACTCCAAGAAGGCAGATTTAAATATCAGACTGAAGTGTTAGAGCTGAAACATGGTTATGGAATATATAAGGTTACTCCAAGAAGGCAGATTTAATTAGCAGACTGGAGTGTTAGAGCTGAAACATGGTTGTGGAATATATAAGGTTACTCCAAAAAGGCAGATTTAATTATCAGACTGGAGTGTTATAGCTGAAACATGGTTGTGGAATACATAAGGTTACTCCAAGAAGGCAGATTTAATTATCAGACTGGAGTGTTAGAGCTGAAACATGGTTGTGGAATATATAAGGTTACTCCAAAAAGGCAGATTTAATTATCAGACTGGAGTGTTATAGCTGAAACATGGTTGTGGAATACATAAGGTAACTCCAAGAAGGCAGATTTAATTATCAGACTGGAGTGTTAGAACTGAAACATGGTTGTGGAATATATAAGGTTACTCCAAGAAGGCAACTTTGAATTAAATGATGAGATCGATTCAGATGAAAGGAGGCAACGAGGCTTACTGATAACCCTAGCTCTAAAGTTTTGGATGGTTGCTGAATCAGAAATACTAAGATCAGGGAAACAATTTGAATCTCGCTTGTTGTAAGCAAAGATTGATAATTTACGTCAGCAGGAAGAAACTTCCAATGTTCAAAGATCCTTTGCTAAGAGTATCACAGCTTTGTAATTAATAACGGAGGAATTCCGCAATCTATTCAAAGAAAACAAAGCAGATGTGTTTGTCTTGGACACAAAAAGATATTATGAAAGTTATCCAGCAGCTGAGACAGTCAAGCATAAAATCCACATTCTTAAACAACTGAAACAATGTCCTAGACCGATAGCTTATTCTATTAAAGTGACGAATTTGCTTTTGCTTTCATCTTATCACATGTCACAACAAAAGACCTGATCAAATATTTATGCCCAAGGAATAACTGTAGGCTGTACATCAAACACACAGCCAGAGATGATAACTAGGCTTATCTGTCATTATCCTCAGTGGGCAAACTCATATATGGACAAACGTTAGTGTTGCTATCGAGTCTAGCTAAAGATCACATTTCTGATCAACCACTTGCAGATGCCAAAGTATTGGATGATATAACTGTGGTAAACATTCCACTGGGCAAAGCGAAACATTTGAGGAATATACAACATTGGTCTGCCTTTAACATGTTATAAAACAAAATATAAATGTCAGAAAGCTTAATGTTGCTTGGGACATGCAGCCTAAAGTAAAGTACGAGAGAAGCCTAAGGACAATCTGTTCATAGAAAACCGTATTAAACACAGCTGTGCTAAGCAATTGGCACAGTTTTCTACAAGTAGACGAGAACAAAGCTGAGCTGTTTGTTTTAGGCAGAGAATTTAGCTAATAATGACCTGCAGGAATTGTTTTCAGTTTGATAAGCACAGACTCATTCTATGCAATCATGATGAGACAAATCTTTCATGTAGCCAGTAAAGGACAGAGTAAAATAGTCCACTGATGTTGTAGTCTTTGTGGACACCTTTTGGAATTGGTAAAATAATCTTCACAGAGGATTGCTAATCATCTTGGTATAAGCACCTGCAAGGTCTTTTTTCATGGATTGCAAAACTATGTCACTTTTCTCTGTATGAGAAAAACTAAACTTGAAAGAAAAGACATTTCCTCTTGTGTCCGCAGTATTTGAAAATTTCTCAGAAACATCAGAAAACACTCTGTAGGAGGAACTTTTGTTGATAGAATGGTTCATGGTAACAATGTATACAAACAATCGTCCAATTAATAATGCGAACCAAGAACACTAAGCACTCCTTGTCAAAAGGAAGATATCTCCCCAATGTAGACTACTCTTTAACAGTGTGAATAAAAGAGCAGTTTTCGAAGTTGATTATGTAAATGAAGCAATCGAAGTGCCTGAACAGTATTCACCAACTGAAACAAAACAAAGTTGGGCTTCTCTGTGGACAACCGAGCCAGAAATTGCTCACTCATGCAAAGAGATAATCTTCGTTACTGCAAGAAGCCATCTAGGAGTCTTTGTTATTGAGCTACTTTTCCCTGCATCTCACTGTATTTCTATGTCAGAAGTTACAGCCAAGAGTGATGTTTGGAAAGTTCATGATGGTTGGAATAAACAATGTATTTTTCTATATTTGTGTAAGAATAAACAATGTATTTTTCTATATTTGTGTAAATTATACATATATTTGCATGAAACTCGTACTTCTCATAGTATACGTTAAAATAATATTTTAGTTCTTGTTAGAGCCTCAAGCAAAACTGTTACTTTTGTCCGTACGTTTGAGTAAAGATGTCTGACATTCTCATGCACATTTTACATGTATTAATCTTAATGCACGTGCTACATAACAGATATAGCTGGTTATTACGAGAATTTTGCATGTGGATAGTTAAACATGCTTCAATAACATGTGGAAAAGATGAGATTTTATTAACCTGTGATTCAACTGGACACGCAATCCTATGTGAATTGTACAGTTTTAGGCATTGAGATATATTGTAGTGAGATATTATTAGATGTTCTTGTTTGCTTTCACTCTAAACTAAGTGCTCTGATCAGACTCTATGATAAGAAAAATCTTATATACATTAATAATAAAGATTTACATGAAATTGAGTGTTGATGGTAGCCATGCTGGAATTCAATATGACGGTGATTTGGTAGATGATCTGATAAGGATATTAGGTTTACATGAATTTCCATATGATAATCTATATTTATGTCAAATTACAGATACTGAGATGGCATTTCTATGTGCATTTGATAGATATAATGGAGTAATGCTGGCTTTCGATGGTGGCCATATTGGATTTGGAGAGGGATGCTATTTCGTGTTGAAATACGAGTGAAAGCAAACAAGAACATCTAATAATACCTCACTACATTATATCTCACGTATCAATACTGGATCAAAAATCTATCTCAAAAATTGAATCACGTTTCTCTGAATTTAAAAATTTGAAAGTGATATTTGAATTTTTGCACGATCCATTTCAATTTGACATAGCAAATGTCAGTAAGAAAATTACATCTTTTTTTTTGTCTTTGGATAAGTGTGGATTTAAAGAGATATGGCCCACTATTCTGATAAATGAGTGTTTTCAAATTTAGAGATAGCAATTTCAAAATTATCTTCCATGTTTGGATCCACATAGGTGTGTGAGTCAACATTTTCTACGCTAGATTTTCTTAAGGCTAGATACAAATCTCAGCTTACTGACATAAATTTAGAGGCAGAGTTAAGATGCTCACTGAGCATAGATATTAAACCAAATTTCACGAAACTTGTTGATGAAAACCCCCATCTATTCTTACATTGAAGGTTAGTTAAAATTCAATTATTTTGATTAAACTAACATCTTTTGATTTTTTTTTAATAGTGTGGCAAACGTTGTTTTGATTAGCTACAGTTGTGTCCACTTTGAAAAATAAGTTGTCCACCCCTGATCTAGAATGTACTAGACAGTGTTTGTGGAACATTTCAAGTCTACAGCAGTTTGTCGAGAGTCTAACCAGATCATGTAAACTCTACTCTATTGACAATTATCTGCGTTTTTTGACCAGTGGTATAACAACGAAACTTAATAAGTAGTGTTAAACACTCTTTGTTTCAAGTTTTATTTGTGGAGTGATATTAAATTAATTTATTCTAGGATATATCAGTATCATATGCTAGCTCCTTGCTAGTATCTTTCTATATAGTTAAGACAATACATGGGTTTATTTGTGTATTTTGATTATCTCGCAGAGTTACAGAAGGATTATCTACCCTAGTCGTCCTTAATTTAGCAGTGTGAGACTAGAAGGCAGCTAATTATCACCATCCGCCGTCAACTCTTGGGTTACTCTTTTATCAACAAATTGTTGGATTTACCGTACATAATAAGGATCCACGGCTGTAAGGGCGTGTATGTTTGATGGAACGGGTATTCGAACCCTTGACCCTCAGATTACGAGTTTCAGTAACTTTTATTTCATCTTTCGCTGCTTTATTTTTGTCCACACTTTTTCAGCCAAGTTAGTTTTCCATAGTTATCACGTTCCTTGTATAGTTTTATATATCACATAAAGAAATCTTACAAAATATGCTAGCTATTTGCCAGGAACAAAGGCAATTACATAGAGGGAAGTGTTTGTATTAGTTTTAAGTTTGATGCAAAGATTAGGCAAAATTTGTTTGAAAATTTGTACACGATGGTTTTATAACTTGTGGATTTCACATCCGATTTTTATGACTCTAAGAGTATAAAATGTTAATTTTAATAATACTCTAAAGTACAGTATAAAATGTTAATTTTAGTAATACTCTAAAGTACAGTATAAAATGTTAATTTTAATAATACTCGATTTGTTTGTTTGTTTGGAATTTCGCACAAAGCTACTCGAGGGCTATCTGTGCTAGCCGTCCCTAATTTAGCAGTGTAAGACTAGAGGGAAGGCAGCTAGTCATCACCACCCACCGCCAACTCTTGGGCTACTCTTTTACCAACGAATAGTGGGATTGACCGTCACATTATACACCCCCACGGCTGGGAGGGCGAGCATATTTAGCGCGACGCGGGCGCGAACCCGCGACCCTCGGATTACGAGTCGCACGCCTTACGCGCTAGGCCATGCCAGGCCGATAATACTCGAACCCTTGTAAAGTACAGTATAAAATGTTAATTTTAATAATACTCTAAAATACAATATAAATTTCATTACGATCGAATCAGACGACTTTTCTCCAGACGAGTGCAAAAATTTACGAAACTTTTGTAAAATTGTTCACTTATTTTTACCCATTTCTCCTGGGATATTTAAGCTAGTATAATAAAAATATATGTCAGCTGTGTCCAAATTTGAAATCGATTTAAAGAGAAGTTTGTTGTTTTTTCACTGATGTAAAAAAGAAGAACAAAACAAAAGACTGTAAGGCTAAGTTTGATCTTTTGTGAAACGATTAGGGTTAAGGAAATGTGTTTGAATTGTTGTAAATAATGTACAGAAGCCTGGGAGATGTACCGTACCGTGATCACGAGATGGTTGAAGGTTTTATTCTTGTTAATAACACACAGTGTGTCATGTGGTTTTGTTTTTTGGCCACACATACTGTGTGTCTTGATACACAGACATATCCAAACAACAAGTAAGAGCAAGAATCAATAAAAACATGGTTGTAAATGCTTATATATGAGGAGCATTATCACGAAGCAGTACTTTTCTGGTCGGCTGTGCTTAATGCATTTGTGCTTAATGTGTACAAACAGCAGCAATATAAAACGAATATATTTATCACCAAGAAACCTTTATTATCACAAACAACGAATGCCAAACTGGTAAGGTGCAACAGACGTCAGCTCATGTCCCAGTTTACCGAGTTCTTCAACACTGGTCAGAGTTCGACTATCTTCAATTGTACCATCTAAAGAAAATTATAAAAACTATATCTTGATGGGTCGATGGTTGACCACCCTGAAAAGTATTTGTTCTGATACAAAGAAGAAAGTAAAACGTATACGATGCTTATATCTCAGTCCGTGAATTAATATAAAAGGAAGTATGCCATATGATCTAACGAATTGGGTTTCACACATACAATAGAGTAAAAATATTGATACAATTAAACTGACAATAAACGTTGCTGGAAGTGGTGTACTGGTGTTGGGCACGTTCTTGTGAAAAAAGCTGGGTTGTTTAACTTCCTTAAAATTTTAAATAACATCCAGAAAGCACATAACTATTGTCGCCAATCGTGTCAACTCAGTATTACAGCTTTCCCACGCTGATAAACAAATGGTGTTTCTAAGGCAATAATGAAACAATACTTCTGCTAACAACATTCAAAATTCATTTGAAAAACACAATAATAATTTGAGTCATTTTTTATAAAAAGCACAATCACTAGAGGTAACCCTGATTGAGTATGCTTGGGCTTAACTTGAATGTCAGTAATAATAATAAATAGGATTGGTCACTTTTATTGTTCCGTGATCACGAGCAAACAACACACACAATTTTACACGCTACTTTTATGCGTATTGCTAACACAGAAACTGAAATACCTTGTTACTTTTATAAACATGCTTGTTGCGTATCTTTTTTGTTTGTTTGGGAATTTCGCACAAAGCTACTCGAGGGCTATCTGTGCTAGCCGTCCCTAATTTAGCAGTGTAAGACTAGAGGGAAGGCAGCTAGTCATCACCACCCACCGCCAACTCTTGGGCTACTCTTTTACCAACGAATAGGGGGATTGACCGTCACATTATACATCCTCACGGCTGGGAGGGCGAGCATGTTTAGCGTGACGCGGGCGCGAACCCGCGACCCTCGGATTACGAGTCGCACGCCTTACGCGCTAGGCCATGCAGGGCCTTGTTGCGTATCATTTCATGCACTATTATTTTTCTCCGTCGCATCAAACATGCTCGCTCTTTCAGCCGTGGGGGCGTTATAATGTATGGTAAATCCAACTGTTTGTTGGTGAAAGAGAAGCCCAAGAGTTGGCGGTGGGTGGTGATGACTAGCTGCTTTCTCTCTAGTTCTACACTGCTAAAATAGGGCCGGCTAGCGCAGATAGCCCTCGTGTAGCTTTGCGTGAAATTCAAAAAACAAAGAAACAAAACAAGCTATTATTTTTATATATACAATTAACGTATAAATTTGACATATAATTATTTTTATGGATATTCCGAGTGAACAAGGTCTGAGAAGTAATTAACATTTAGAAATTTACTTAATATTCAGTTTAAGAAAGTAGAAACAATAAATTATCAATAAAACATATAAAGTCAATATGTTGACTAATTAGTAAGTCAAACTAAACTTGTTTTGTTGGGCTGTTTACTTCTTTTAAGTGGAAAGTTGCACAGTAGGTTCATTGTGCTGTGCCCAATTTAGACATTTAAATTATAAGTCTCAAGTTTACCAATATCAATATTTACTAATTATATAAAAAAACAAGATTTCTAATCACATATATTTATAAAGTTATTTTTCAGTATTTTAATTTGATATTAACCTGAAATAAAGATGACAATAAACCTTAAGATGGTTTGAAATTACTACTTTCTGTAACAAGTATAGGAATAATTAAACTAGGGTAAGTTTACTTGTGGTATGCGATCTCTTATGTACTACACAAAATCAACCATGTTCTGAAAGGTTTACAAACACTCTGGTTACTCACTCTGTTTTCAACAGCAATGTTGAACTCTTGTCTCTTGGCGCCTCGGTTTTGATTTTCCTTTCGAGCATCATCAAACAATTTTTCGATGTCTTTTCTCAGTTTTTCGGATGCAATAGGCACGACAGTCGAGGACTGCGCATTAAAATACATCGTGGATACACTGTGGAAGACGAAATAAATCAAAACTAATACGAAAACACTGGCACTTGAGTTCCATAAACAGTATTGTAAGTGTTGTTGCATAACCAAACAGAAACTTTCTGTTCAGAACATTTCACACATTTTAATAAATAGTTTTTTTAAGTACAAGAAGTTATAGATAATGACAAAAATCAATTTAAAATTAATATATATACATGTATTTATAAATCGTATTTTCAATATAATTTATGCGACACATAAAACGAGCTCTGCTGAGTGATAATAGATGATTGAAATACTATCTTAAAGCTGACAGAAGAATGGGCAAGAATATATAAAAATACCTAACATAGCATTCTTAAAATGGTTGGTATGAAACTTAAACTAAAATACAGTACAGAACAACGTTTAGACCTAACTAGGCCATCATCAAGTTAACAAAGTTTGTAATTGGCCGATGCCTCAGGAACGAGAGTGTAAACAGGTACGACATTATAGGTGGCGCTTCTGTTTAGATGTCATGCATTAATTATTATAGGTATATAGATATTCTTTGTGTTGGTTCAATTTTGGTTTGAGTTCTTGTATAAATGTTTGTTTATATTTGTTTCCCTTACTTAGTATGTTAGTGTTTACTATTGTTATGTTGTGTTCATTTGATTTACAGTTTTCAAAAACACCTTCGCAAGGACCACCTTTCTACCTGTATTATAATATCTAACATTTAACTGAAACGCCCCCTACAATCTCGTACCTATTTATACTATCGTCCCGGAGACATGTACCCAACAACTGTCAGTTACAAACCCTCTTTGTTAACCTGAAGATAACCTAAAAAGGTACAAACGTTGTTCTGTACTTTATTTTAAGTCAAGTGTTAATAGCCATCTTGAGAAAACCATATCATACCAGCTGTCTTGAGAAAACCACATCATACCAGCTGTCTTGAGAAAACCAAACTATACCAGCTGTCTTGAGAAAACCAAACCATACCAGCTGTCTTGAGAAAACCAAACTATACCAGCTGTCTTGAGAAAACCAAACCATACCAGCTGTCTTGAGAAAACCAAACCATACCAGCTGTCTTGAGAAAACCAAACCATACCAGCTGTCTTGAGAAAACATTTTTAGTTCAAGTTGGTTTCTCGTCAAAGTTATTCACTGTCTTTGAACGTTTCCTTTTTTGAGTAAAAGTACGTAATTAGGCAATATTCAAGTGTTCTTACAATGAATAAACAAAAGCTTAATAGAAATGTGGAAGATATACGAAACAAGACTGGAAGTTAAAGCATATAGTTCTGAAACTATTAACGTTAAGGGTGTCACAAGAAACTACTACGTCATAAAGAAACACTAACATATAGTATTTTATGGTATTATGTAAATTATAGAAACGTTATCCAGATTTTAGTACACCTTTAATATAACATTTGCAATTGTTTCTTTCATTTCTTTTCTTATGTTAGAAGAAACAAATACAAAATAACATACATTTATGGTTGCTTTATAAGATTCCCATAACTGAAGGTAACACATTATGTCTAGCCTTCAAGAAAAAATATTAGCGACATGAACACACATAAACAATAGACTTGAACAATAAAACTAATACATAGTAAAACGACAGACTTGAACAATAAAACTAATACATCGGAAAACAATAGATTTGAACAATTAAGCTAACATATAGTAACACAATAGACTTAAACAAATACATCGGAATATATATGCAAAAAAGGCTCGTTTGGGTTGAGAAAATATTTTACATAGAAGGTCGAAACGTTGTTCGCTCTTCTCTATATATGTCTCTACAAGTGGGTTTTCTCGACATCACTAAATACATCGGAAAACCACAAAGTTGAATGGTTAAACAAACACATGGTAAAACAATAGACTTGAACAATTAAACTAACACACGGTAAAACAATAGACTTGAACAATTAAACTAACACACGGTAAAACAATAGACTTGAACAATTAAACTAACACACGGTAAAACAATAGACTTGAACAATTAAACTAAACACATGGTAAACAATAGACTTGAACAATTAAACTAAACACATGGTAAACAATAGACTTGAACAATTAAACTAAACACATGGTAAAACAATAGACTTGAACAATTAAACTAAACACATGGTAAAACAATAGACTTGAACAATTAAACTAAACACATGGTAAAACAATAGACTTGAACAATTAAACTAAACACATGGTAAAACAATAGACTTGAACAATTAAACTAAACACATGGTAAAACAATAGACTTGAACAATTAAACTAAACTCATGGTAAAACAATAGACTTGAACAATTAAACTAAACTCATGGTAAAACAATAGACTTGAACAATTAAACTAAACTCATGGTAAAACAATAGACTTGAACAATTAAACTAAACTCATGGTAAAACAATAGACTTGAACAATTAAACTAATACATAATAAAACAATAGACTTGAACAATTAAACTAAACACATGGTAAAACAATAGACTTGAACAATTAAACTAAACACATGGTAAAACAATAGACTTGAACAATTAAACTAAACACATGGTAAAACAATAGACTTGAACAATTAAACTAAACACATGGTAAAACAATAGACTTGAACAATTAAACTAAACTCATGGTAAAACAATAGACTTGAACAATTAAACTAAACTCATGGTAAAACAATAGACTTGAACAATTAAACTAAACTCATGGTAAAACAATAGACTTGAACAATTAAACTAAACTCATGGTAAAACAATAGACTTGAACAATTAAACTAATACATAATAAAACAATAGACTTGAACAATTAAAATAGTACATAATAAAACAATAGACTTGAACAATTAATCTAGTACATAATAAAACAATAGATTCGAGCAGTTAAACCAATACACAGTAGAGCCATTGACTTGAACAATTGAACTAGCACATAGCAGAACAATAGACTTGAACAATTAAACTGGTGCATAATAAAACAATAGACTCGAACAATTAAACTAATACCTAGTAAAACAATAGACTTGAACAATTACACTAATACCTAGTAAAACAATAGACTTGAACAATTAAACTAATACCTAGTAAAACTATGTACCTGTTGAATTAAACTAATACATAATAAAGCAATAGACTTGTCCAATTAAACAGCTACACAGTAAAAAATAGGTTTAAATAGTTAAATAAAAAAGAAGAACAGTAAAAGTTAACAGTGAAAACAATGAAACAGTATAAAAAACACACATAATCAAGCACAAATAATCTAAACCCAGGTTTGAACCCCAGTCTTCTGTTATAGTTAAACATAACCCTTACCATCAACTTCTTTCAGTTCATCATAGATGAACAGACAGCCACTGAACTCTGACAGTTATGGTGTCTTTCTTGTGTTGCTTCCTGATTGGTATTATTCAGTAATTAGCTATTCTGCCTACTGATGTCGGATGTTTTCTGTGGTCGTTTTTCACTTGAAACACTTTATTATTAAATAGAAATAAGGAACATCAGAAATGTAACATAGTCTTATAAACGTTACAGAGAAAACTATGGATGCAGTGTTCGTATAGATTATTTCCTACCTGTTATACCCTTATCGATTACCATTAATCATGACGTAAAGAAAGCAGACAAATCAGACGAAGTTACATAGGTGTTTGGTAAATTGTGCTGTGACGTAATAAGTTGAAGCCAATCATGTTTTTCATTCACCAAAACAGATTGAGGAACATTCGCTGTGTAACGGGGGTTATTGCTTTCCTCAGTTGTTTTTTCTTTTTAAATAACTACATCGCTTCTAGTTGTTCCCCAGTGGGACATCAGTAATTCTTCGGATATACAACGTTAAAATCAGGAGTTGATTGACAACAGAAAGGCTGATGTGACTTTGCTGTAAAAAAAAACAGAGACACTCGTTCATCACCTCTAAATTAGGAAGGATAAGTTTATGTTGGAATCGAAAACAGATTTGTACGAAATTTAACAACCACTTATAATCCACCTACAGCTTAAATAGCGGGTAATATTTTATGATACTGCACAGATTAAAACCTGGGTCGCCAGATACAAACTCTATTGCTGAACCCCGTCCCTCGTAAGATTTCCAAAAAAAACGTTTTGCTGTTTATTTTTTGTGAAAGATTTTATTTATTTAGACAATTTAACCAACTTCGTTTTATAAACATTAATTTCGTTTGCACCTCGTTGTATTAATTTATGTCTGAGACGACGTTGTTAGCTTTAAAATATTGGATGATACAAAGGACAAAGTAGGTTTGTTTGTTTGAATTTCGCACAAAGCTACTCGAGGGCTATCTGTGCTAGCCGTCCCTAATTTAGTAGTGTAAGACTAGAGGGAAGGCAGCTAATCATCACCACCCACCGCCAACTCTTGGGCTATTCTTTTACCAACGAAAAGTGGGATTGACCGTCACATTATAGCACCCCCACGCCTGGGAGGGCGAGCATGTTTAGCGCGACGCGGGCGCGAACCCTCGGATTACGAGTCGCACGCCTTACGCGCTTGGCCATACCAGGCCTCAGCTGAGGAAGCATTATTAGTTGGTTCTAAGAACTGCCAAACAAATCCAGAATTAGCTCATTAACTGTAGTAGTTTCAAACTAAACTGTTTGGTGAAGGACTAATTTGAAGTACAAGAGAACAAATGACGTTTCAGAATCACTTGAGTTAATGTAATTGATTATGTTCGGTATGCAATTAATTATATCTATTGTACACTATCAAGTTCGTTCCGTGTAAAACCATGAAAATTGATAAACGTTATGTCATATAAAAACTATAAAGTTTAGTTGTTTTAGGTATAATAAACAATGGATTTAGTTAGTGTAGGAAGTCGGAATGATAGAAGTCTAATATATATTTATTTAACTGATTATGTTCATTCTTTAATAGATCTGTAAAATGTACGTCATACTGTTGTCAATAAAACCTCCAAGACAGTACGGGTTGTTTACAAATAGATCGAAATATGTAAAAATCGAAATGCGTGAAGACACCAAGAAACTCGGCCTAGCAGTCGCAATGAGTTTGTGTATATTTTGATTTGATTTCAGTTATAAATTATTTTACAATATACATTCTCTGAACTGGCCGCAAGGAAAATTAGTGCTTGTATAAAACAACTTATTTAGAACAAAAGAAGTGACACATTGTGAAACCATAGTTTTGATCGGTAACAATCAAACCCTGAATCGTTGACTCGTAATACGACGGTCGCGGGTTCGGATTCCTATTGTACCAAACATGCTCGCCCTATCAGTCGGAGGAGTGTTATAATGTTACAGTCAATTTTTGTTGGCAAAAGAGTAGCCCAAGAGTTGGCGGTGGGTGATGATAACTATCTGCACTCTCTCTAGTCTAATACGTAGGTTAATACATATAGACCTCGCGTAGCTTTGCGCAAAATTAAAAAACAAATTAACAATCAATCGTATGGTAAATAAATTACAAAGGACAAGTAGACATATTATATTTATTATAAGCGATGTATAGTTGATAATATAATTGAACATAATGACTTTTCCGAAAGGTGTCGCAACTAGAATACGTTTTGCAAGTTTGTTCGTTGTTATTGATGAAACGAAACTGCTTACAAAATCCTCTACAAGAAAATATTCATCATACTATGATATATGCACAATCTGACTGATTTACTAACGATTTCTAAAACTTTCATTCGTGTACTCAACGGTTAAGATTTCGTGTTTTCCTAACTTTTCAAAAAATCCGTTTTGTTTTTAATTTTTAACTTAAATGAAATTTCGTGTTTTAATTTTACTTTTCACACAAATAAATTCTCGTGTTTTTTAATTTTTTCTGTTTCGTTTTTATATAACATACAAACAAAGGGCTGCATTTCCTGCAGTGTGTTGAAAACTTTGGATTCCAGGTAGTTCTATTTTCCTTCTTACTTTTGTTGAACATGATATTAATTGTATTTAACTTACTATAAGATCACAAATTTCTAATTTACCAGTTACGTGCTGACGAAACCTTCCTACTTTTTGAATTTAGTTCCACTCTACGTACAAAGATGGCGCGTGTTAGTTCTTTGACGTATCTCTGAAAACAAAGTTCCATTCAACCAGGAAAATATTATTCCCTATGACGGAAACATGATTTTTATGAATTATCTTATGAAACTTCATAATACTCTACCACCTGTTTGTTACACAAACAAAAATTAAAATATAAGGTACTTGGAACAGCCCTTGTCAGATAATAATTATTCGTATTCCTGTAATTTATTATATAATAGCTGAGTATCTGACCCCTGTAAATTCACGATTAAGGAAAAGTTATCTTACAACATGAAAACTTGCTTTCCTTATTTGTAACTTTAAACAAAAGCTCATGACAATCGAGAAATGTGTATGTATGTTCAACAAACATCCATACAAGTTATAGTGAAAATCCGTCCACACCCTGCGAAGTAGTTACATGGACATACAATATACAGTACTGTTATATTTATATATATACTGATGGCCAAAGTATTAAGGCCAATAAACATAAAGAAAAAAATATGCATTTTGCACTGTTAGATTCAACCACTTATTTGAGTGGAACTTTGAAAGATAAAAATAAGAAAAGGGAAAATAAAACTAAAAAACGTTTTTAGCATTTAAAAGGGAAAATGTGAACACTATGAAATTAGCCTAAATACTAGCTGATCAAAAGTTTAAGACCATACCAAAAAGAAGTCATAAACAGAGTAGGAAGTGCCCAACAAGAGGTCTCAGTAGTGAGTTGCACGGCCGTCATTGCGAATAACTTTAAACATTCGCTTTGGCATGGTTGATATAAGCGATTGTAGAAGGATGGCTGGAATGTTGTTCCAAGTGGTGAAGATGGCTTCACGAAGATCGTGCACTATTTGGAATTGACATTCATTTCTATAGACGTCCCTTGCCATCCACCCCCAAACATTTTCAGTGGGGTTCAGTTCGGGTGAACAAGCTGAATGGTCTAAAAGAATCACGTTAATTGCCATAAAAAAAGTCCTTTGTCCTGCGGGCATTGTGGATTGCAGCGTTGTCCTGCTGAAAGATCCAGTCATTTCCACACAAGCGAGGGCTTTCAGTCAATAAGGATGCTCTCTCCAACATGCCAATATAACCAGCCGTTGTTTGACGCCCCTGTATAACCTGAAGCTCCATTGTTCCATGGAAGGAGAAAGCACCCCAGATCATGATGGAACCTGGAACCTTCTCCACTGTGTCGTGTAGAAAATGTCTCCGGTGAGATATCCTTATCGTGCCAGTAATGTTTGAAGCCATCTGGACCATCCAGGTTAAATTTTTTCTCATCAGAGATCAAGACCTTTGTCTACTTTTCTACGTCCCATGTTTGATGCTTCTCAGCAAAGTTTAACCGAGCTGTTTCGTGGTGTAGAAAGAGGCGTGGCCTTTGAAGACATTTACGGTTTTTAAAGCCTTTTTCTCGTAGATGCCGTCTTATTGTTCTTTAGCTGCATTCTGCATCCGTAAGTGCCTTCATCTGGTTCGACGATCGACTGGTGTCTTGCCGGACAACCCGTCGAATCCTCCTGTTTAACGCCGGCGAAATTTTCTTGGGCCGACCACTTGAAATTCTCGTTCCGTATCCCTCAGGATCTTTTAAGAAATTTGCAACAGCAGTTCTACTACGTCCAATCTCACCAGCGATGGCACGTTGAGAGAAATCTTTCTTTTGCAGCTCGACAATTCTGCCACGTTCAAACTATGTCAACTTTTTAGCCTTTGCCATGTTTTTACCCAATGTAACACAGGAAAAGTCAGTGGGAGATGTTGACAACGCTAATGCTTGAACTCAAATGACTAAATTTCGTTTAATGTTTACCAATTAACGCTTGGTTTCAGTATGGTCTTAAACTTTTGACCAGCTAGTATTTAGGCTAATTTCATAGTGTTCACATTTTCCCTATTAAATAGTAAAAAGTTTTTTATTTTTATTTTCCCTTTTCTTATTTTCATGTTTCTAAGCTCTACTCAAATAAGTGGTTGTTAGTCTAACAACACAAAATGTATATTTTTTCGTTATGTTCATTGGCCTTAAGATTTTGGCCACCAGTGTATATAAAAGTAGTTACATGGATATACAATATACAGAGATATAATAGTACTGTATATCGTATGTCCATGTAACTACTTACTTATATATATAAATATAATAGTACTGTCTGTTGTGTGTCCTTGTAACTATTTATCTATAAAAACATAATAGTACTGTATATTATATGTCCATGTAACTATTTATATATGTATATATATATATATATGTGTGTAGTTACATGAACATACGATATACAGTACTATTATATTTATAAAAATAAATAGTTACATGGACATATAATATACAGTACTATTATGTTTTTATAGATAAATAGTTACAAGGACACACAACAGACAGTACTATTATATTTATATAGATATATTGTTACATGGAAATACAACAGACAGTACTATTCTATTCATATAGATTGTTACATGGACATACAATAGACAGTACTAATATATTTATATAGATAATTAGTTACATGGATACACAACACTATTATATTTGTTATGATAAGTTACATGGACATACAACAGACAGCGCTATTATATTTATATAGATAAGTAATTACATGAACAAACAATAGACTATGTACTTGTTAAGATTGTTTATATGACGTCTTTATCTATTGACATATTGATATGTCGTGTTAGTTTTACAGCACTTACAAAAGGTTTCTCTTATTGTAATCGACTTTGGTCTCGAAGACAAAACATTGACAGTAAGATATGGAACAAGTTGAAGTTTCAGAAGCAACAGTTGCTAGACAATCTTTTTTATTTAAAATGAAACTTATAATTAGAGCACCTGAGAAAACACGATAGTTTATACAATGGATAAAATAGCAGAAACAAAATCAGATAAAGAATTTCTTTAAGATATTCACATAAAGCTAAACAAAGGTTACCTTCGCTAGACGTCCTTAATTTTGAACTTATAGACTAAACTAAAGCAACTGGCCAACGCCACCTACTGGTAGTTCTTAGGTCACTCTAACCGAATAGTAGGGTGACAGTGACGATCATCGAAGTATCTACATTAGGATTTAATGTCCAGGAAAATTAACCATTAGTTGTGCTTCGTTCTTCCTGTCCACCAGAAAACTGAATTATATATTTTTATAATTTATAATTATATAATTTTCCGAGATATCGATGTGGTTATTAAGGTTAATAATTTTACCGGAATTAATTAAATATCCTAGTCCTGAAATTAATGTAAACCTGTAATTGTTATCATTTCTTACTTTCCGTAACGTACTGAAATATATTCATCTACAAAGTAAGGACGAAAAGCCATCGATCTGACCGTTTGCCAAGCCCATATCGTGGCAATTGAGACAACAAACAACATGCAATTTACACGTACGACGGCGCTTTCTACTGTGACAAACAAGTTTGTCTCTTTAAAATTCTTTCAGCCATACTTGTAGGTATATGAAAAAATATTTTTGTATATGTATATTAAACGACAGATGCTCTACTTTTGACACATAATTAGATTTAGGGTTAGGTTCGTAGAGATTGTGATGAATATAAAATCAGAAAGTGTCCACGTGCGCTCCACGTTTGGTATTGTTGACGCACAAAAGTTGTAATAATTGGCTGAAATCATCCTTTACGTTTGATAGGTTGTCATATTGAAATATATCTTTCAGAATCAGTTTTTTTTTATGCTTCTGTCTCTAAAGATTTATCAATAAGAACGTTTGAACATAACTGTAAATATACAGAGGTGTAATCGAGCAATAATAGAAGGAGATGACTAAATATACAGACATTATATACTGGAAACATGATAATAGAAGGAGATGACTAAATATACAGACATTATATACTGGAAACATGATAATAGAAGGAGATGACTAAATATACAGACATTACATACTGGAAACATGATAATAGAAGGAGATGACTAAATATACAGACATTACATACTGGAAACATGATAATAGAAGGAGATGACTAAATATACAGACATTACATACTGGAAACATGATAATAGAAGGAGATGACTAAATATACAGACATTACATACTGGAAACATGATAATAGAAGGAGATGACTAAATATACAGACATTACATACTGGAAACATGATAATAGAAGGAGATGACTAAATATACAGACATTACATACTGGAAACATGATAATAGAAGGAGATGACTAAATATACAGACATTACATACTGGAAACATGATAATAGAAGGAGATGACTAAATATACAGACATTATATACTGGAAACATGATAATAGAAGGAGATGACTAAATATACAGACATTACATACTGGAAACATGATAATAGAAGGAGATGACTAAATATACAGACATTACATACTGGAAACATGATAATAGAAGGAGATGACTAAATATACAGACATTACATACTGGAAACATGATAATAGAAGGAGATGACTAAATATACAGACATTATATACTGGAAACATGATAATAGAAGGAGATGACTAAATATACAGACATTATATACTGGAAACATGATAATAGAAGGAGATGACTAAATATACAGACATTACATACTGGAAACATGATAATAGAAGGAGATGACTAAATATACAGACATTACATTACACTGGAAACATGATAATAGAAGGAGATGACTAAATATACAGACATTACATACTGGAAACATGATAATAGAAGGAGATGACTAAATATACAGACATTACATACTGGAAACATGATAATAGAAGGAGATGACTAAATATACAGACATTATATACTGGAAACATGATAATAGAAGGAGATGACTAAATATACAGACATATACAGACATTATATACTGGAAACATGATAATAGAAGGAGATGACTAAATATACAGACATTATATATACTGGAAACATGATAATAGAAGGAGATGACTAAATATACAGACATTACATACTGGAAACATGATAATAGAAGGAGATGACTAAATATACAGACATTACATACTGGAAACATGATAATAGAAGGAGATGACTAAATATACAGACATTACATACTGGAAACATGATAATAGAAGGAGATGACTAAATATACAGACATTACATACTGGAAACATGATAATAGAAGGAGATGACTAAATATACAGACATTACATACTGGAAACATGATAATAGAAGGAGATGACTAAATATACAGACATTACATACTGGAAACATGATAATAGAAGGAGATGACTAAATATACAGATAATGGAAACATGATAATAGAAGGAGATGACTAAATATACAGACATTACATACTGGAAACATGATAATAGAAGGAGATGACTAAATATACAGACATTACATACTGGAAACATGATAATAGAAGGAGATGACTAAATATACAGACATTATATACTGGAAACATGATAATAGAAGGAGATGACTAAATATACAGACATTATATACTGGAAACATGATAATAGAAGGAGATGACTAAATATACAGACATTACATACTGGAAACATGATAATAGAAGGAGATGACTAAATATACAGACATTACATACTGGAAACATGATAATAGAAGGAGATGACTAAATATACAGACATTATATACTGGAAACATGATAATAGAAGGAGATGACTAAATATACAGACATTATACTGGAAACATGATAATAGAAGGAGATGACTAAATATACAGACATTACATGACATGATAAAGATGACTAAATATACAGACATTACATACTGGAAACATGATAATAGAAGGAGATGACTAAATATACAGACATTACATACTGGAAACATGATAATAGAAGGAGATGACTAAATATACAGACATTACATACTGGAAACATGATAATAGAAGGAGATGACTAAATATACAGACATTATATACTGGAAACTGGACTAAAAACAGACATTATAATAGAAGGAGATGACTAAATATACAGACAATACTGGAAACATGATAATAGAAGGAGATGACTAAATATACATTACATACTGGAAACATGATAATAGAAGGAGATGACTAAATATACAGACATTACATACTGGAAACATGATAATAGAAGGAGATGACTAAATATACAGACATTACATACTGGAAACATGATAATAGAAGGAGATGACTAAATATACAGACATTACATACTGGAAACATGATAATAGAAGGAGATGACTAAATATACAGACATACATACTGGAAACATGATAATAGAAGGAGATGACTAAATATACAGACATTACATATGGAAACATGAGAAGGAGATGACTAAATATACAGACATTACATACTGGAAACATGATAATAGAAGGAGATGACTAAATATACAGACATTACATACTGGAAACATGATAATAGAAGGAGATGACTAAATATACAGACATTACATACTGGAAACATGATAATAGAAGGAGATGACTAAATATACAGACATTACATACTGGAAACATGATAATAGAAGGAGATGACTAAATATACAGACATTACATACTGGAAACATGATAATAGAAGGAGATGACTAAATATACAGACATTACATACTGGAAACATGACTAAATATACAGACATTACATACTGGAAACATGATAATAGAAGGAGATGACTAAATATACAGACATTACATACTGGAAACATGATAATAGAAGGAGATGACTAAATATACAGACATTACATACTGGAAACATGATAATAGAAGGAGATGACTAAATATACAGACATTACATACTGGAAACATGATAATAGAAGGAGATGACTAAATATACAGACATTACATACTGGAAACATGATAATAGAAGGAGATGACTAAATATACAGACATTACATACTGGAAACATGATAATAGAAGGAGATGACTAAATATACAGACATTACATACTGGAAACATGATAATAGAAGGAGATGACTAAATATACAGACATTACATACTGGAAACATGATAATAGAAGGAGATGACTAAATATACAGACATTACATACTGGAAACATGATAATAGAAGGAGATGACTAAATATACAGACATTACATACTGGAAACATGATAATAGAAGGAGATGACTAAATATACAGACATTACATACTGGAAACATGATAATAGAAGGAGATGACTAAATATACAGACATTACATACTGGAAACATGATAATAGAAGGAGATGACTAAATATACAGACATTACATACTGGAAACATGATAATAGAAGGAGATGACTAAATATGATGGAAACAATAGAAGGAGATGACTAAATATACAGACATTACATACTGGAAACATGATAATAGAAGGAGATGACTAAATATACAGACATTACATACTGGAAACATGATAATAGAAGGAGATGACTAAATATACAGACATTACATACTGGAAACATGATAATAGAAGGAGATGACTAAATATACAGACATTACATACTGGAAACATGATAATAGAAGGAGATGACTAAATATACAGACATTACATACTGGAAACATGATAATAGAAGAGAGATACAGACTAAATATGGAAACATGATAATAGAAGGAGATGACATATACAGACATTATATACTGGAAACATGATAATAGAAGGAGATGACTAAATATACAGACATTATATACTGGAAACATGATAATAGAAGGAGATGACTAAATATACAGACATTACATACTGGAAACATGATAATAGAAGGAGATGACTAAATATACAGACATTACATACTGGAAACATGATAATAGAAGGAGATGACTAAATATACAGACATTACATACTGGAAACATGATAATAGAAGGAGATGACTAAATATACAGACATTACATACTGGAAACATGATAATAGAAGGAGATGACTAAATATACAGACATTACATACTGGAAACATGATAATAGAAGGAGATGACTAAATATACAGACATTACATACTGGAAACATGATAATAGAAGGAGATGACTAAATATACAGACATTACATACTGGAAACATGATAATAGAAGGAGATGACTAAATATACAGACATTATATACTGGAAACATGATAATAGAAGGAGATGACTAAATATACAGACATTACATACTGGAAACATGATAATAGAAGGAGATGACTAAATATACAGACATTACATACTGGAAACATGATAATAGAAGGAGATGACTAAATATACAGACATTACATACTGGAAACATGATAATAGAAGGAGATGACTAAATATACAGACATTACATACTGGAAACATGATAATAGAAGGAGATGACTAAATATACAGACATTACATACTGGAAACATGATAATAGAAGGAGATGACTAAATATACATGACATATACAGACATTACATACTGGAAACATGATAATAGAAGGAGATGACTAAATATACAGACATTACATACTGGAAACATGATAATAGAAGGAGATGACTAAATATACAGACATTACATACTGGAAACATGATAATAGAAGGAGATGACTAAATATACAGACATTATATACTGGAAACATGATAATAGAAGGAGATGACTAAATATACAGACATTACATACTGGAAACATGATAATAGAAGGAGATGACTAAATATACAGACATTACATACTGGAAACATGATAATAGAAGGAGATGACTAAATATACAGACATTACATACTGGAAACATGATAATAGAAGGAGATGACTAAATATACAGACATTACATACTGGAAACATGATAATAGAAGGAGATGACTAAATATACAGACATTACATACTGGAAACATGATAATAGAAGGAGATGACTAAATATACAGACATTACATACTGGAAACATGATAATAGAAGGAGATGACTAAATATACAGACATTACATACTGGAAACATGATAATAGAAGGAGATGACTAAATATACAGACATTACATACTGGAAACATGATAATAGAAGGAGATGACTAAATATACAGACATTACATACTGGAAACATGATAATAGAAGGAGATGACTAAATATACAGACATTACATACTGGAAACATGATAATAGAAGGAGATGACTAAATATACAGACATATACATACTGGAAACATGATAATAGAAGGAGATGACTAAATATACAGACATTACATACTGGAAACATGATAATAGAAGGAGATGACTAAATATACAGACATTACATACTGGAAACATGATAATAGAAGGAGATGACTAAATATACAGACATTACATACTGGAAACATGATAATAGAAGGAGATGACTAAATATACAGACATACACTGGAAACATGATAATAGAAGGAGATGACTAAATATACAGACATTACATACTGGAAACATGATAATAGAAGGAGATGACTAAATATACAGACATTACATACTGGAAACATGATAATAGAAGGAGATGACTAAATATACAGACATACAGACATTATATACTGGAAACATGATAATAGAAGGAGATGACTAAATATACAGACATTACATACTGGAAACATGATAATAGAAGGAGATGACTAAATATACAGACATTACATACTGGAAACATGATAATAGAAGGAGATGACTAAATATACAGACATTACATACTGGAAACATGATAATAGAAGGAGATGACTAAATATACAGACATTACATACTGGAAACATGATAATAGAAGGAGATGACTAAATATACAGACATTACATACTGGAAACATGGAGAACTAAATATGACATTAATACTGGAAAATGGAGATGACTAAATATACAGACATTACATACTGGAAACATGATAATAGAAGGAGATGACTAAATATACAGACATTACATACTGGAAACATGATAATAGAAGGAGATGACTAAATATACAGACATTACATACTGGAAACATGATAATAGAAGGAGATGACTAAATATACAGACATTACATACTGGAAACATGATAATAGAAGGAGATGACTAAATATACAGACATTACATACTGGAAACATGATAATAGAAGGAGATGACTAAATATACAGACATTACATACTGGAAACATGATAATAGAAGGAGATGACTAAATATACAGACATTACATACTGGAAACATGATAATAGAAGGAGATGACTAAATATACAGACATTATATACTGGAAACATGATAATAGAAGGAGATGACTAAATATACAGACATTACATACTGGAAACATGATAATAGAAGGAGATGACTAAATATACAGACATTACATACTGGAAACATGATAATAGAAGGAGATGACTAAATATACAGACATTAATACTGGAAACATGATAATAGAAGGAGATGACTAAATATACAGACATTACATACTGGAAACATGATAATAGAAGGAGATGACTAAATATACAGACATTATATACTGGAAACATGATAATAGAAGGAGATGACTAAATATACAGACATTATATACTGGAAACATGATAATAGAAGGAGATGACTAAATATACAGACATTATATACTGGAAACATGATAATAGAAGGAGATGACTAAATATACAGACATTACATACTGGAAACATGATAATAGAAGGAGATGACTAAATATACAGACATTATATACTGGAAACATGATAATAGAAGGAGATGACTAAATATACAGACATTACATACTGGAAACATGATAATAGAAGGAGATGACTAAATATACAGACATTATATACTGGAAACATGATAATAGAAGGAGATGACTAAATATACAGACATTACATACTGGAAACATGATAATAGAAGGAGATGACTAAATATACAGACATTACATACTGGAAACATGATAATAGAAGGAGATGACTAAATATACAGACATTATATACTGGAAACATGATAATAGAAGGAGATGACTAAATATACAGACATTATATACTGGAAACATGATAATAGAAGGAGATGACTAAATATACAGACATTACATACTGGAAACATGATAATAGAAGGAGATGACTAAATATACAGACATTACATACTGGAAACATGATAATAGAAGGAGATGACTAAATATACAGACATTACATACTGGAAACATGATAATAGAAGGAGATGACTAAATATACAGACATTACATACTGGAAACATGATAATAGAAGGAGATGACTAAATATACAGACATAATACTACAGACATTACATACTGGAAACATGATAATAGAAGGATGACTAAATATACAGACATTACATACTGGAAACATGATAATAGAAGGAGATGACTAAATATACAGACATTACATACTGGAAACATGATAATAGAAGGAGATGACTAAATATACAGACATTACATACTGGAAACATGATAATAGAAGGAGATGACTAAATATACAGACATTACATACTGGAAACATGATAATAGAAGGAGATGACTAAATATACAGACATTACATACTGGAAACATGATAATAGAAGGAGATGACTAAATATACAGACATTACATACTGGAAACATGATAATAGAAGGAGATGACTAAATATACAGACATTACATACTGGAAACATGATAATAGAAGGAGATGACTAAATATACAGACATTACATACTGGAAACATGATAATAGAAGGAGATGACTAAATATACAGACATTACATACTGGAAACATGATAATAGAAGGAGATGACTAAATATACAGACATTACATACTGGAAACATGATAATAGAAGGAGATGACTAAATATACAGACATTACATACTGGAAACATGATAATAGAAGGAGATGACTAAATATACAGACATTATATACTGGAAACATGATAATAGAAGGAGATGACTAAATATACAGACATTACATACTGGAAACATGATAATAGAAGGAGATGACTAAATATACAGACATTACATACTGGAAACATGATAATAGAAGGAGATGACTAAATATACAGACATTATATACTGGAAACATGATAATAGAAGGAGATGACTAAATATACAGACATTATATACTGGAAACATGATAATAGAAGGAGATGACTAAATATACAGACATATACATACTGGAAACATGATAATAGAAGGAGATGACTAAATATACAGACATTATATACTGGAAACATGATAATAGAAGGAGATGACTAAATATACAGACATTACATACTGGAAACATGATAATAGAAGGAGATGACTAAATATACAGACATTACATACTGGAAACATGATAATAGAAGGAGATGACTAAATATACAGACATTACATACTGGAAACATGATAATAGAAGGAGATGACTAAATATACAGACATTACATACTGGAAACATGATAATAGAAGGAGATGACTAAATATACAGACATTATATACTGGAAACATGATAATAGAAGGAGATGACTAAATATACAGACATTACATACTGGAAACATGATAATAGAAGGAGATGACTAAATATACAGACATTACATACTGGAAACATGATAATAGAAGGAGATGACTAAATATACAGACATTATATACTGGAAACATGATAATAGAAGGAGATGACTAAATATACAGACATTACATACTGGAAACATGATAATAGAAGGAGATGACTAAATATACAGACATTACATACTGGAAACATGATAATAGAAGGAGACTACATGGAAACATGATAATAGAAGGAGATGACAGAAATATACAGACATTATATACTGGAAACATGATAATAGAAGGAGATGACTAAATATACAGACATTACATACTGGAAACATGATAATAGAAGGAGATGACTAAATATACAGACATTACATACTGGAAACATGATAATAGAAGGAGATGACTAAATATACAGACATTATATACTGGAAACATGATAATAGAAGGAGATGACTAAATATACAGACATTATATACTGGAAACATGATAATAGAAGGAGATGACTAAATATACAGACATTACATACCTGGAAACATGATAATAGAAGGAGATGACTAAATATACAGACATTACATACTGGAAACATGATAATAGAAGGAGATGACTAAATATACAGACATTACATACTGGAAACATGATAATAGAAGGAGATGACTAAATATACAGACATTACATACTGGAAACATGATAATAGAAGGAGATGACTAAATATACAGACATGATAATAGAAGGAGAGACATACTGGAAACATGATAATAGAAGGAGATGACTAAATATACAGACATTACAGACATACTGGAAACATGATAATAGAAGGAGATGACTAAATATACAGACATTACATACTGGAAACATGATAATAGAAGGAGATGACTAAATATACAGACATTACATACTGGAAACATGATAATAGAAGGAGATGACTAAATATACAGACATTACATACTGGAAACATGATAATAGAAGGAGATGACTAAATATACAGACATTATATACTGGAAACATGATAATAGAAGGAGATGACTAAATATACAGACATTACATACTGGAAACATGATAATAGAAGGAGATGACTAAATATACAGACATTACATACTGGAAACATGATAATAGAAGGAGATGACTAAATATACAGACATTACATACTGGAAACATGATAATAGAAGGAGATGACTAAATATACAGACATTACATACTGGAAACATGATAATAGAAGGAGATGACTAAATATACAGACATTACATACTGGAAACATGATAATAGAAGGAGATGACTAAATATACAGACATTACATACTGGAAACATGATAATAGAAGGAGATGACTAAATATACAGACATTACATACTGGAAACATGATAATAGAAGGAGATGACTAAATATACAGACATTACATACTGGAAACATGATAATAGAAGGAGATGACTAAATATACAGACATTACATACTGGAAACATGATAATAGAAGGAGATGACTAAATATACAGACATTACATACTGGAAACATGATAATAGAAGGAGATGACTAAAATATACAGACATATACATACTGGAAACATGATAATAGAAGGAGATGACTAAATATACAGACATTACATACTGGAAACATGATAATAGAAGGAGATGACTAAATATACAGACATTACATACTGGAAACATGATAATAGAAGGAGATGACTAAATATACAGACATTACATACTGGAAACATGATAATAGAAGGAGATGACTAAATATACAGACATTACATACTGGAAACATGATAATAGAAGGAGATGACTAAATATACAGACATTACATACTGGAAACATGATAATAGAAGGAGATGACTAAATATACAGACATTACATGGAAACATGATAATAGAAGGAGATGACTAAATATACAGACATTACATACTGGAAACATGATAATAGAAGGAGATGACTAAATATACAGACATTACATACTGGAAACATGATAATAGAAGGAGATGACTAAATATACAGACATACTGGAAACATGATAATAGAAGGAGATGACTAAATATACAGACATTACATACTGGAAACATGATAATAGAAGGAGATGACTAAATATACAGACATTACACTGGAAACATGATAATAGAAGGAGATGACTAAATATACAGACATTACATACTGGAAACATGATAATAGAAGGAGATGACTAAATATACAGACATTACATACTGGAAACATGATAATAGAAGGAGATGACTAAATATACAGACATTACATACTGGAAACATGATAATAGAAGGAGATGACTAAATATACAGACATTACATACTGGAAACATGATAATAGAAGGAGATGACTAAATATACAGACATTACATACTGGAAACATGATAATAGAAGGAGATGACTAAATATACAGACATTACATACTGGAAACATGATAATAGAAGGAGATGACTAAATATACAGACATTACATACTGGAAACATGATAATAGAAGGAGATGACTAAATATACAGACATTATATACTGGAAACATGATAATAGAAGGAGATGACTAAATATACAGACATTAATACTGGAAACATGATAATAGAAGGAGATGACTAAATATACAGACATTACATACTGGAAACATGATAATAGAAGGAGATGACTAAATATACAGACATTACATACTGGAAACATGATAATAGAAGGAGATGACTAAATATACAGACATTACATACTGGAAACATGATAATAGAAGGAGATGACTGGAAACAATATACAGACATTACATACTGGAAACATGATAATAGAAGGAGATGACTAAATATACAGACATTACATACTGGAAACATGATAATAGAAGGAGATGACTAAATATACAGACATTATATACTGGAAACATGATAATAGAAGGAGATGACTAAATATACAGAAACATGATAATAGAAGGAGATGACTAAATATACAGACATTATACATACTGGAAACATGATAATAGAAGGAGATGACTAAATATACAGACATTATATACTGGAAACATGATAATAGAAGGAGATGACTAAATATACAGACATTACATACTGGAAACATGATAATAGAAGGAGATGACTAAATATACAGACATTACATACTGGAAACATGATAATAGAAGGAGATGACTAAATATACAGACATTACATACTGGAAACATGATAATAGAAGGAGATGACTAAATATACAGACATTACATACTGGAAACATGATAATAGAAGGAGATGACTAAATATACAGACATATACATACTGGAAACATGATAATAGAAGGAGATGACTAAATATACAGACATTATATACTGGAAACATGATAATAGAAGGAGATGACTAAATATACAGACATTAGACTGGAAACATGATAATAGAAGGAGATGACTAAATATACAGACATTATATACTGGAAACATGATAATAGAAGGAGATGACTAAATATACAGACATTACATACTGGAAACATGATAATAGAAGGAGATGACTAAATATACAGACATTACATACTGGAAACATGATAATAGAAGGAGATGACTAAATATACAGACATTACATACTGGAAACATGATAATAGAAGGAGATGACTAAATATACAGACATTATACTGGAAACATGATAATAGAAGGAGATGACTAAATATACAGACATTACATACTGGAAACATGATAATAGAAGGAGATGACTAAATATACAGACATTACATACTGGAAACATGATAATAGAAGGAGATGACTAAATATACAGACATTACATACTGGAAACATGATAATAGAAGGAGATGACTAAATATACAGACATTACATACTGGAAACATGATAATAGAAGGAGATGACTAAATATACAGACATTACATACTGGAAACATGATAATAGAAGGAGATGACTAAATATACAGACATTACATACTGGAAACATGATAATAGAAGGAGATGACTAAATATACAGACATTACATACTGGAAACATGATAATAGAAGGAGATGACTAAATATACAGACATTACATACTGGAAACATGATAATAGAAGGAGATGACTAAATATACAGACATTACATACTGGAAACATGATAATAGAAGGAGATGACTAAATATACAGACATTACATACTGGAAACATGATAATAGAAGGAGATGACTAAATATACAGACATTACATACTGGAAACATGATAATAGAAGGAGATGACTAAATATACAGACATTACATACTGGAAACATGATAATAGAAGGAGATGACTAAATATACAGACATTACATACTGGAAACATGATAATAGAAGGAGATGACTAAATATACAGACATTACATACTGGAAACATGATAATAGAAGGAGATGACTAAATATACAGACATTACATACTGGAAACATGATAATAGAAGGAGATGACTAAATATACAGACATTACATACTGGAAACATGATAATAGAAGGAGATGACTAAATATACAGACATTACATACTGGAAACATGATAATAGAAGGAGATGACTAAATATACAGACATTACATACTGGAAACATGATAATAGAAGGAGATGACTAAATATACAGACATTAATATGATAATAGGAGATGACTAAATATACAGACATTACATACTGGAAACATGATAATAGAAGGAGATGACTAAATATACAGACATTACATACTGGAAACATGATAATAGAAGGAGATGACTAAATATACAGACATTACATACTGGAAACATGATAATAGAAGGAGATGACTAAATATACAGACATTACATACTGGAAACATGATAATAGAAGGAGATGACTAAATATACAGACATTACATACTGGAAACATGATAATAGAAGGAGATGACTAAATATACAGACATTACATACTGGAAACATGATAATAGAAGGAGATGACTAAATATACAGACATTACATACTGGAAACATGATAATAGAAGGAGATGACTAAATATACAGACATTACATACTGGAAACAATAGAAGGAGATGACTAAATATACAGACATTATATACTGGAAACATGATAATAGAAGGAGATGACTAAATATACAGACATTACATACTGGAAACATGATAATAGAAGGAGATGACTAAATATACAGACATTATATACTGGAAACATGATAATAGAAGGAGATGACTAAATATACAGACATTACATACTGGAAACATGATAATAGAAGGAGATGACTAAATATACAGACATTACATACTGGAAACATGATAATAGAAGGAGATGACTAAATATACAGACATTATACTGGAAACTGGAAACATGATAATAGAAGGAGATGACTAAATATACAGACATTATATACTGGAAACATGATAATAGAAGGAGATGACTAAATATACAGACATTACATACTGGAAACATGATAATAGAAGGATATGACTAAATATACAGACATTACATACTGGAAACATGATAATAGAAGGAGATGACTAAATATACAGACATTATATACTGGAAACATGATAATAGAAGGAGATGACTAAATATATAGACATTACATACTGGAAACATGATAATAGAAGGAGATGACTAAATATACAGACATTACATACTGGAAACATGATAATAGAAGGAGATGACTAAATATACAGACATTACATACTGGAAACATGATAATAGAAGGATATGACTAAATATACAGACATTACATACTGGAAACATGATAATAGAAGGAGATGACTAAATATACAGACATTACATACTGGAAACATGATAATAGAAGGAGATGACTAAATATACAGACATTATATACTGGAAACATGATAATAGAAGGAGATGACTAAATATACAGACATTACATACTGGAAACATGATAATAGAAGGAGATGACTAAATATACAGACATTACATACTGGAAACATGATAATAGAAGGAGATGACTAAATATACAGACATTACATACTGGAAAAATGATAATAGAAGGAGATGACTAAATATACAGACATTACATACTGGAAACATGATAATAGAAGGAGATGACTAAATATACAGACATTACATACTGGAAACATGATAATAGAAGGAGATGACTAAATATACAGACATTATATACTGGAAACATGATAATAGAAGGAGATGACTAAATATACAGACATTACATACTGGAAATATGATACCCATTATTTATACTATTAAGGATCATGTATATAATTAATTTTTGAACAAATGTACGTAAAACACTTATTTAGATATAATTCTGAGAACAAAAATTATCCGTTCTGTCCTGGGACTCCAGTTTGATTTAATACACTTTAAAACTGAAAACAAACTATTAGAAATAATAATGTAAACAATGTATCGCTTTGGTTTGTCTTATCACTCCAACCTCTGGATCTGAAAACTACAATCATATGGTCTGGGGACTTCAACCACTGGACCTGAAAACTACAATCATTTGGTCTAGGGACTTCAACCTTTGGACCTGGAAACTACAATCATTTGGTCTAGGGACTTCAACCATTGGACCTGAAAACTACAATCATTTGGTCTAGGGACTTCAACCTTTGGACCTGAAAACTACAATCATTTGGTTTTGGGACTTCAACCTTTGGACCTGAACACTACAATCATTTGGTCTAGGGCCTCAACCTTTGATCCTGAAAACTATAATCATTTGGTCTGGGGACTTCAACCACTGGACCTGAAAACTACAATCATTTGGTCTGGGGACTTCAACCACTGGACCTGAAAACTATAATCATTTGGTCTGGGGACTTCAACCACTGGACCTGAAAACTACAATCATTTGGTCTAGGGACTTCAACCTTTGAACCTGAAAACTATAATCATTTGGTCTGGGGACTTCAACCACTGGACCTGAAAACTACAATCATTTGGTCTGGGGACTTTAACCACTGGACCTGAAAACTATAATCATTTGGTCTGGGGACTTCAACCTCTGGACCTGAAAACTATAATTATTTGGTCTGGGGACTTCAACCTCTGGACCTGAAAACTATAATTATTTGGTCTGGGGACTTCAACCTCTGGACCTGAAAACTACAATCATTTGGTCTAGGGACTTCAACCTTTGGACCTGAAAACTATAATCATTTGGTCTAGGGACTTCAACCTTTGGACCTGAAAAGTACAATCATTTGGTCTAGGGACTTCAACCTTTGGACCTGAAAACTATAATCATTTGGTCTGGGACTTCAACCACTGGACCTGAAAACTACAATCATTTGGTCTGGGACTTCAACCACTGGACCTGAAAACTATAATCATTTGGTCTGGGGACTTCAACCACTGGACCTGAAAACTACAATCATTTGGTCTAGGGACTTCAACCTTTGGACCTGAAAACTACAATCATTTGGTCTAGGCACTCAACCTTTGGACCTGAAAACTATAATCATTTGGTCTGGGACTTCAACCACTGGACCTGAAAACTACAATCATTTGGTCTAGGGACTTCAACCACTGGACCTGAAAACTATAATCATTTGGTCTGGGGACTTCAACCACTGGACCTGAAAACTACAATCATTTGGTCTGGGGACTTCAACCTCTGGACCTGAAAACTATAATTATTTGGTCTGGGGACTTCAACCACTGGACCTGAAAACTATAATCATTTGGTCTGGGACTTCAACCTCTGGACCTGAAAACTATAATCATTTGGTCTGGGACTTCAACCTCTGGACCTGAAAACTATAATTATTTGGTCTGGGGACTTCAACCTCTGGACCTGAAAACTATAATAATTTGGTCTGGGGACTTCAACCTCTGGACCTGAAAACTGTAATTATTTGGTCTGGGGAGTTCAACCTCTGGACCTGAAAACTATACTCATTTGGTCTGGGGACTTCAACCTCTGGACCTGAAAACTATAATTATTTGGTCTGGGGACTTCAAGCTCTGGACCTGAAAACTATAATTACTTGGTCTGGGGACTTCAACCTATGGACCTGAAAACTATAATCATTTGGTCTGGGGACTTTAACCTCTGGACCTGAAAACTATAATTATTTGGTCTGGGGACTTCAACCTCTGGACCTGAAAACTATAATCATTTGGTCTGGGGACTTCAACTTCTGGACCTGAAAAATATAATTATTTGGTGTGGGGATTTCAACCTCTGGACCTGAAAACTATAATCATTTGACTTGAATGATTTGAAAACTTTTAGTATAATCTAGAATAGTACCTTTAGTTAAGTTAGATGAAGACGTTAAGTATAAGCTAGAATAGTACTTTTAGTAATTTGTTAAATTACGTTATTGTACAGTTTGTTCATGTCACGAACATTTAGTATAATTTTATTTACTATTCTATCTTCACTTGTTTAATTGTTAAATTACGTTATTGTACAGTTTGTTCATGTCACGAACATTTAGTATAATTTTATTTACTATTCTATCTTCACTTGTTTAATTGTTAAATTACGTTATTGTACAGTTTGTTCATTTTACGAACATTTAGTATAATTTTATTTACTATTCTATCTCCACTTGTTTAATTGTTAAATTACGTTACTGTACAGTTTGTTCATGTTACGAACATTTAGTATAATTTTATTTACTATTCTATCTTCACTTGTTTAATTGTTAAATTACGTTATTGTACAGTTTGTTCATGTCACGAACATTTAGTATAATTTTATTTACTATTCTATCTTCACTTGTTTATTTGTTAAATTACGTTATTGTACAGTTTGTTCATGTCACGAACATTTAGTATAATTTTATTTACTGTTCTTTCTTCACATGTTTAATTGTTAAATCACGTTATTGTACAGTTTGTTCACGTTACGAACATTTAGTATAATTTTATTTATTATTCTATCTCCACTTGTTTAATTGTTAAATTACGTTATTGTACAGTTTGTTCATGTCACGAACATTTAGTATAATTTTATTTACTATTCTATCTTCACTTGTTTAATTGTTAAATTACGTTATTGTACAGTTTGTTCATTTTACGAACATTTAGTATAATTTTATTTACTATTCTATCTCCACTTGTTTAATTGTTAAATTACGTTACTGTACAGTTTGTTCATGTTACGAACATTTAGTATAATTTTATTTACTATTCTATCTTCACTTGTTTAATTGTTAAATTACGTTATTGTACAGTTTGTTCATGTCACGAACATTTAGTATAATTTTATTTACTATTCTATCTTCACTTGTTTATTTGTTAAATTACGTTATTGTACAGTTTGTTCATGTCACGAACATTTAGTATAATTTTATTTACTGTTCTTTCTTCACATGTTTAATTGTTAAATCACGTTATTGTACAGTTTGTTCACGTTACGAACATTTAGTATAATTTTATTTATTATTCTATCTTCACTTGTTAAATTACGTTATTGTACAGTTTGTTCATGTCACGAACATTTAGTATAATTTTATTTACTATTCTTTCTTCACTTGTTTAATTGTTAAATTACGTTATTGTACAGTTTGTTCATGTCACGAACATTTAGTATAATTTTATTTATTATTCTATCTTCACTTGTTTAATTGTTAAATTACGTTATTGTACAGTTTGTTCATGTCACGAACATTTAGTATAATTTTATTTACTATTCTTTTTTCACTTGTTTAATTGTTAAATTACGTTATTGTACAGTGTGTTCATGTCACGAATATTTAGTATAATTTTATTTATTATTCTATCTTCACTTGTTTAATTGTTAAATTACGTTATTGTACAGTTTGTTTATGTCACGAACATTTAGTATAATTTTATTTACTATTCTATATTCACTTGTTTAATTGTTAAATTACGTTATTGTACAGTTTGTTCACGTTACGAACATTTAGTATAATTTTATTTATTATTCTATCTTCACTTGTTAAATTACGTTATTGTACAGTTTGTTCATGTCACGAACATTTAGTATAATTTTATTTACTATTCTTTCTTCACTTGTTTAATTGTTAAATTACGTTATTGTACAGTTTGTTCATGTCACGAACATTTAGTATAATTTTATTTACTATTCTTTCTTCACTTGTTTAATTTTTAAATTACGTTATTGTACAGTTTTTTCATGTTACGAACATTTAGTATAATTTTATTTATTATTCTGTCTTCACTTGTTTAATTGTTAAATTACGTTATTGTACAGTTTGTTCATGTCACGAACATTTAGTATAATTTTATTTATTATTCTATCTTCACTTGTTTAATTGTTAAATTACGTTATTGTACAATTAGTTCACGTTACGAACATTTAGTATATTTTGTTAACTATTTTATTTTCACTTATTTAACTGTTAAACAGTCTGGAGAACTCCAGATAACATTGTGCTTGAGTCAACAGTTTAATCTGTAAATTATAATTTCTTTTTAACCTGTTTCAATTATTCAGTGATGTCGAGAAACCCACTTGTTGAGAAATTTATATGCAAAAACGGCTCGTTTGGGTTGAGAAAATATTTTACATAGAAGAGCGAACAACGTTTCGACCTTCTTCGGTCATCGTGAGGTTCACAAAGAAAGAAAGAGGTAACTGACCGGAAGCTGACCACATGTTTGTAAAGGGTTGTGTAACTGAATGTCGGAATGTAGAGGGCGGTGTTAGATGTTTTGAATATATAATTTTATTTATTTATTATATTAATATAGGTATAAAGGCGTTCCTTTATATTGGTTTATTTTGGGTTTAAGTTGTTGTACTATTTTATGGTACATATGGTACAGTTTTGAAATGGTACATACTAATCTGGGGTGGACTGAAATGATGTATCATACAAAACCCTTGGGTTTACTTAGATACGAACTTCGGTTTGTTTGTTTTAAGAGGTTTTTTATCATTGCAGTAAATATTAACACTTCTACGTTGAATTAATTTTCACCTTGTGTCCATCTCAGACACAATGGGTTGATTATGGTTTGAAGATACAGTAATAGCTGGTTGATTGTTCATCTTAGGTTGTACGAGGTTACGTATTAGGAGTGCTTCCATTTTTTTAGCGTACATTTATCTTTCTAGTGGTCTAATCCCAGACATGGGTCCGCTATAAGTTTGCTGGTTTAGTCTTACTTATGGGTCCTTTATAAATTTGTCGGTTTAGTCTTATTTATGGATTCTCTATAAGTTTGTTGGTTTACTTACTACTTCGGCCAGAAAAAGTTTGTGGTAGGTCCTCCTGTTTAACCATTAAATTATTTATTATCAGTCAGTAACGTTTTATACAACAAGATAAAACACGTGAACAAGTCCTCCTGTTTAACCATTAAATTATTTATTATCAGTCAGTAACGTTTTATACAACAAGATAAAACACGTGAACAAGTCCTCCTGTTTAACCATTAAATTATTTATTATCAGTCAGTAACGTTTTGCATAACAAGATAAAACACGTGAACAAGTCCTCCTGTTTAACCATTAAATTATTTATTATCAGTCAGTAACGTTTTACACAACAAGATAAAACACGTGAACAAGTCATCCTGTTTAACCATTAAATTATTTATTATCAGTCAGTAACGTTTTACACAACAAGATAAAACACGTGAACAAGTCCTCCTGTTTAACCATTAAATTATTTATTATCAGTCAGTAACGTTTTACATAACAAGATAAAACACGTGAACAAGTCCTCCTGTTTAACCATTAAATTATTTACTATCAGTCAGTAACGTTTTACATAACAAGATAAAACACGTGAACAAGTCCTCCTGTTTAACCATTAAATTATTTATTATCAGTCAGTAACGTTTTACATAACAAGATAAAACACGTGAACAAGTCCTCCTGTTTAACCATTAAATTATTTTTTATCAGTCATTAACGTTTTACACAACAAGATAAAACACGTGAACAAGTCCTCCTGTTTAACCATTAAATTATTTATTATCAGTCAGTAACGTTTTACACAACAAGATAAAACACGTGAACAAGTCCTCCTGTTTAACCATTAAATTATTTATTATCAGTCAGTAACGTTTTACATAACAAATAAAACACGTGAACAAGTCCTCCTGTTTAACCATTAAATTATTTATTATCAGTCAGTAACGTTTTACATAACAAGATAAAACACGTGAACAAGTCATCCTGTTTAACCATTAAATTATTTATTATCAGTCAGTAACGTTTTACACAACAAGATAAAACACGTGAACAAGTCCTCCTGTTTAACCATTAAATTATTTATTATCAGTCAGTAACGTTTTACACAACAAGATAAAACACGTGAACAAGTCCTCCTGTTTAACCATTAAATTATTTATTATCAGTCAGTAACGTTTTATACAACAAGATAAAACACGTGAACAAGTCCTCCTGTTTAACCATTAAATTATTTATTATCAGTCAGTAACGTTTTACATAACAAGATAAAACACGTGAACAAGTCCTCATGTTTAACCATTAAATTATTTATTATCAGTCAGTAACGTTTTACATAACAAGATAAAACACGTGAACAAGTCCTCCTGTTTAACCATTAAATTATTTATTATCAGTCAGTAACGTTTTACACAACAAGATAAAACACGTGAACAAGTCCTCCTGTTTAACCATTAAATTATTTATTATCAGTCAGTAACGTTTTACACAACAAGATAAAACACGTGAACAAGTCCTTTTGTTTAACCATTAAATTATTTATTATCAGTCAGTAACGTTTTACATAACAAGATAAAACACGTGAACAAGTCCTCCTGTTTAACCATTAAATTATTTATTATCAGTCAGTAACGTTTTACATAACAAGATAAAACACGTGAACAAGTCCTCCTGTTTAACCATTAAATTATTTATTATCAGTCAGTAACGTTTTACACAACAAGATAAAACACGTGAACAAGTCCTCCTGTTTAACCATTAAATTATTTATTATCAGTCAGTAGCGTTTTATACAACAAGATAAAACACGTGAACAAGTCCTCCTGTTTAACCATTAAATTATTTATTATCAGTCAGTAACGTTTTATACAACAAGATAAAACACGTGAACAAGTCCTCCTGTTTAACCATTAAATTATTTATTATCAGTCAGTAACGTTTTACCTAACAAGATAAAACACGTGAACAAGTCATCCTGTTTAACCATTAAATTATTTATTATCAGTCAGTAACGTTTAACACAACAAGATAAAACACGTGAACAAGTCCTCCTGTTTAACCATTAAATTATTTATTATCAGTCAGTAACGTTTAACACAACAAGATAAAACACGTGAACAAGTCCTCCTGTTTAACCATTAAATTATTTATTATCAGTCAGTAACGTTTTACACAACAAGATAAAACACGTGAACAAGTCCTCCTGTTTAACCATTAAATTATTTATTATCAGTCAGTAACGTTTTACATAACAAGATAAAACACGTGAACAAGTCCTCATGTTTAACCATTAAATTATTTATTATCAGTCAGTAACGTTTTATACAACAAGATAAAACACGTGAACAAGTCCTCCTGTTTAACCATTAAATTATTTATTATCAGTCAGTAACGTTTTACATAACAAGATAAAACACGTGAACAAGTCCTCCTGTTTAACCATTAAATTATTTATTATCAGTCAGTAACGTTTTACATAACAAGATAAAACACGTGAACAAGTCCTCCTGTTTAACCATTAAATTATTTATTATCAGTCAGTAACGTTTTACATAACAAGATAAAACACGTGAACAAGTCCTCCTGTTTAACCATTAAATTATTTATTATCAGTCAGTAACGTTTTACATAACAAGATAAAACACGTGAACAAGTCCTCCTGTTTAACCATTAAATTATTTATTATCAGTCAGTAACGTTTTACACAACAAGATAAAACACGTGAACAAGTCCTCCTGTTTAACCATTAAATTATTTATTATCAGTCAGTAACGTTTTACACAACAAGATAAAACACGTGAACAAGTCCTCCTGTTTAACCATTAAATTATTTATTATCAGTCAGTAACGTTTTACACAACAAGATAAAACACGTGAACAAGTCCTCCTGTTTAACCATTAAATTATTTATTATCAGTCAGTAACGTTTTATACAACAAGATAAAACACGTGAACAAGTCCTCCTGTTTAACCATTAAATTATTTATTATCAGTCAGTAACGTTTTACACAACAAGATGAAACACGTGAACAAAAGACCAACTTTTAACACGAGTGTTTTTACTTTAATTAAAAAAAAAGATTATTCCCTTTCAGTAAACACGTGCTCCTCGGTATTCATAACGCCAAAATTCAGGTTCGATCGTTGTGGTAAGCGCAGCACAGATATTCAGTCAGTTGGGCTTAAACAGTGATGTAAGAATCTAGCTTTTCGTGTGTGGATAGAAACAAGTAATATTGTTAGTAACTTTCGTACATTTACTTGATTCAATGTACACATCGCAATAACTCAGTACTAGATTTATTAAACACTTTTATATAGATGAGTGTGTTAAAAACCAAACATTTACAAGATTTAGAGTGCTGAATACAAGAAAATTTAAACAGAAGTCGAATTACAAACCTTTCCTCCGACACAGTAAGGACAACAGAGATGTCGTTTAACAGGAAGTTAGATTAATCTCATACAGGATGCACGAGACAAAGGCCACGTGTTTCGGAGTTCCCGATTGTGAATAGGACAGTAGATATGTTATAAGTGTGATTATGAAATCCCATCATTTGTTGAGAGTAGCTCAAGAGTTGGCGGCAGGTGTTGTTGCAGGCTTTCCTACTGGGTATAGGTTTAAGATTGAGAACGCTACACATATAATCCTGAATTAACTGTTCACAAAATTCCAAAACCCGTTAACACGACATAAAAGAGACACCTTATCTGAAGTCAAAATGGCGTCTTCAACACACCACATTTTTAGCATCGTAAACTTGTGAACTTGTCGCTAGGGGAAGGGAGACAAAGTATGGGAATTTATATATTTTAAATACGAATGTAAATCCTTATTTTGTTTTGAAAAAATAACAATATTGAGCTTACTGTTTATGTTGGAAATACCATGAACCACATAATAAGAATACCATGAACCACACAATAAGAATACCATGAACCACACTATAAGAATACCATAAACCACACTATAAGAATACCATGAACCATACAATAAGAATACCATGAACCACACAATAAGAATAACATGAACCACACAATAAGACTACCATGAACCACACAATAAGAATACCATGAACCACACTATAAGAATTCCATGAACCACACAATAAGAAAACCATGAACCGCACTATAAGAATACCATGAACCACACAATAAGAATACCATGAACCACACAATAAGAATACCATGAACCACACTATAAGAATACTATTGAAAGGATCAGATTCTTCTCGAAAGTTAAAGTGGACAACTGTCTCCTATTGAAAGGATCAGATTCTTCTCGAAAGTTAAAGTGGACAACTGTCTCCTATTGAATGGATCAAATTCTCCTAGAAAGATAAAGTGGACAACTGTCTCCTATTGAAAGGATTAGATTCTTCTAGAAAGTTAAAGTAGACAACTGTCTCCTATTGAAAGGATCAGATTCTCCTTGAAAGTTGAAGTGGACAACTGTCTCCTATTGAAAGGATCAGATTCTTCTAGAATGTCAAAGTGGACAACTGTCTCCTATTGAAAGGATCAGATTCTTCTCGAAAGTTAAAGTGGACAACTGTCTCCTATTGAAAGGATCAGATTCTCCTTGAAAGTTGAAGTGGACAACTGTCTCCTATTTAAAGGATCAGATTCTTCTAGAAATTTAAAATGGACAACTGTCTCCTATTGAAAGGATCAGATTCTCCTAGAAAGTTAAAGTGGACAACTGTCTCCTATTGAAAGGATTAGATTCTTCTAGAAAGTTAAAGTGGACAACTGTCTCCTATTGAAAGGATCAGATTCTTCTAGAAAGTTAAAGTGAACAACTGTCTCCAATTCAAAGGATCAGATTCTTCTAGAAAGTTAAAGTGGACAACTGTCTCCTATTGAATGTTGACAACTGTCTCCTATTGAAAGGATCAGATTCTTCTCGAAAGTTTAAGTGGACAACTGGCTCCTATTGAAAGGATCAAATTCTCCTAGAAAGTTAAAGTGGACAACTACCTCCTATTGAAAGGATCAGATTCTTCTACAAAGTTAAAGTAAAAAACTGTTTCCTATTGAAAGGATCAGATTTTCCTAGAAAGTTGAAGTGGACAACTGTCTCCTATTGAAAAAAATCAGATTATTTTAGAAAGTTAAAGTGGACAACTGTCTCCTATTGAAAAAATCAGATTCTTCTAGAAAGTTAAAGTAAACAACTGTCTCCAATTCAAAGGATCAGATTCTCCTAGAAAGTTAAAGTGGACAACTGTCTCCTATTGAAAGGATTAGATTCTTCTAGAAAGTTAAAGTGGACAACTGTCTCCTATTGAAAGGATCAGATTCTTCTAGAAAGTAAAAGTGGACAACTGTCTCCTCTTGAATGTTGACAACTGTCTCCTATTGAAAGTATCATATTCTTCTAGAAATTTCAAGTGGACAACTGTCTCCTATTGAAAGGATTAGATATTTTTCCTGAAAGTAAAATTGGACAACTGTCTCCTATTGAAAGGATGTTTATAATTCTACCAGACTATATAATATTCTTCTAGCATGTTTATAATTCTACCAGACTGTATAATATTCTTCTAGCATGTTTATAATTCTACCAGACTATATAATATTCTTCTAGCATGTTTATAATTCTACCAGACTGTATAATATTCTTCTAGCATGTTTATAATTCTACCAGACTATATAATATTTTTTTCTCGACTTCGTATGAACAGTTATTGATTTTCCGACTCTTAAATTGAAAGAGTTGACACGGATGTCGTATCAGAAAATATTTAATACAACTGAATCTTGATCCAGTTTTTCATTCAGTTACAGAACTTATTGAATACAGATCCAGTTTGTCACTTAGTTACAGAACTTACTGAATACAGATCCAGTTTGTCGATTAGTTTCAAATTTACTGAATACAGATCCAGTTTGTAGCTTAGTTTCAAAACTTACTGAATACAGATCCACTTTGACGCTAAGTTTCAGAACTTACTGAGTACAGATCCAGTTTGTCACTTAGTTACATAACTACTTTATTACTTGTATATAAAAACTTTTACAGTTTAATACTCAAGGTTTTACAACAACATCCTTTTCGGTAAACAGATTTTATGTTTATGTTAAGTTTTGGCTTGATATCAGGAACTCTAATATTAAGGACAAGTCAAGTGACAAGGACGGTGAAATGGAAAGTATTACTAATATTAAGGACAAGTCAAGTGACAAGCACGGTGAAATGGAAAGTATTACTAATATTAAGTACAAGTCAAGTGACAAGCACGGTAAAATGGAAAGTATTACTAATATTAAGGACAAGTCAAGTGACAAGCACAGTGAAATGGAAAGTATTACTAATATTACGGACAAGTCAAGTGACAAGCACGGTGAAATGGAAAGTATTACTAATATTAAGGACAAGTCAAGTGACAAGCACGGTGAAATGGAAAGTATTACTAATATTAAGGATGTCAAGTGACAAGCACGGTGAAATGGAAAGTATTACTAATATTAGGACAAGTCAAGTGACAAGCACGGTGAAATGGAAAGTATTACTAATATTACGGACGTCAAGTGACAAGCACGGTGAAATGGAAAGTATTACTAATATTACGGACAAGTCAAGTGACGCTAACGCTGAAATGGAAAGCATTACTAATATTAAGGACGTCAAGACGACGCTAACGGTGAAATGGAAAGTATTACTAATATTAAGGACAAGTCAAGCGACAAGCAACGGTGAAATGGAAAATATTACTAATATTAAGAACAAGTCAAGTGACAAGCACGGTGAAATGGAAAGCATTACTAATATTAAGGACAAGTCAAGTGACAAGCACGGTGAAATGGAAAGTATTACTAATATTAGGACGTCGGCGACGCTAACGGTGAAATGGAAAGTATTACTAATATTACGGACAAGTCAAGACAAGCTAACGGTGAAATGGAAAATATTACTAATATTAAGAACGTCAAGTGACGACGGTGAAATGGAAAGTATTACCATCATTGCTGACACGTCAAGCGACAAGCACGGTGAAATGGAAAGTATTACTAATATTACGGACAAGTCAAGCGACAAGCACGGTGAAATGGAAAGTATTACTAATATTACGGACAAGTCAAGTGACAAGCACGGTGAAATGGAAAGTATTACTAATATTACGACGTCAAGTGACGCTAACGGTGAAATGGAAAGTATTACTAATATTAAGGACACGTCAAGTGACAAGCACGGTGAAATGGAAAATATTACTAATATTAAGAACAAGTCAAGTGACAAGCACGGTGAAATGGAAAGTATTACTAATATTAAGGACAAGTCAAGTGACAAGCACGGTGAAATGGAAAGTATTACTAATATTACGGACGTCAAGTGACGCTAACGCTGAAATGGAAAGTATTACTAATATTAAGGACGTCGGCGACGCAAGCACGGTGAAATGGAAAGTATTACTAATATTAAGGACGTCAAGCGACAAGCACGGTGAAATGGAAAATATTACTAATATTAAGAACAAGTCCAGTGACGACGCACGGTGAAATGGAAAGTATTACTAATATTAGGACAAGTCAAGTGACAAGCACGGTGAAATGGAAAATATTACTAATATTAAGAACAAGTCAAGTGACAAGCACGGTGAAATGGAAAGTATTACTAATATTAAGGACGTCAAGTGACAAGCACGGTGAAATGGAAAGTATTACTAATATTACGGACGTCAAGTGACGCTAACGGTAAAATGGAAAGTATTACTAATATTATGGACAAGTCAAGTGACAAGCACGGTGAAATGGAAAGTATTACTAATATTACGGACAAGTCAAGAGAAGCACGCTGAAATGGAAAGTATTACTAATATTAAGGACGTCAAGCGACGCTAACGGTGAAATGGAAAGTATTACTAATATTGGATGTCAAGTGACAAGCACGGTGAAATGGAAAGTATTACTAATATTAAGGACGTCAAGCGACAAGCAACGGTGAAATGGAAAGTATTACTAATATTAAGGACGTCAAGTGACAAGCACGGTGAAATGAAAAGCATTACTAATATTAAGGCACAAGTCAAGCGACAAGCACGGTAAAAATGGAAAGTATTACTAATATTATGGACAAGTCAAGTGGCGCTAACGGTGAAATGGAAAGCATTACTAATATTACGACAAGTCAAGTGAGAAGCACGCTGAAATGGAAAGTATTACTAATATTAAGGACAAGTCAAGTGACAAGCACGGTGAAATGGAAAGTATTACTAATATTAAGGATAAGTCAAGTGACGCTACGGTGAAATGGAAAGTATTACTAATATTAAGAACGTCAAGCGACAAGCACGGTGAAATGGAAAGTATTACTAATATTAAGAACAAGTCAAGTGACGCTAACGGTGAAATGGAAAGTATTACTAATATTACGGACGTCAAGTGACAAGCTAACGCCGAAATGGAAAGTATTACTAATATTACGACGTCGGGCGACGCTAACGGTGAAATGGAAAGTATTACTAATATTAAGGATAAGTCAGTGACAAGCACGGTGAAATGGAAAGTATTACTAATATTAAGAACAAGTCAAGTGACAAGCACGGTGAAATGGAAAGTATTACTAATATTAAGAACAAGTCAAGGACAAGCACGGTGAAATGGAAAGTATTACTAATATTACGGACAAGTCAAGTGACAAGCACGCTGAAATGGAAAGTATTACTAATATTAAGGACAAGTCAAGTGACAAGCACGGTGAAATGGAAAGTATTACTAATATTAAGGATAAGTCAAGTGACAAGCATGGTGAAATGGAAAGTATTACTAATATTAAGAACAAGTCAAGTGACAAGCACGGTGAAATGGAAAGTATTACTAATATTAAGAACAAGTCAAGTGACAAGCACGGTGAAATGGAAAGTATTAGTTTTGGTATCATTTGGGGCACTGCACGTGGTTATTGTGACGTCACTGAATACTGACGCTCAACATTCATTCCAGACACAAAATATTCAAATTATGAAGATGTTTTCAGATACCCCTCAGTGGTAGAGTTGTGTGTCTGAAGACACACACCTCTGTAAACCGGCTTTCGTTACTTATAGCGGAGAAAGCACAGTTAGAACATTGCGTAGCTTTGTGCTTAACTTACAAACGAACAATGTTTTGCAGATCAGGGATAAAGATTTTCTATAATAGAATTATTTTGTATGCCTTATGACATTGTCAAAACAGAAAACAAATCAAGTTGTACCCCAGCTATGATAAACATAGTGGGATATTGTAAGTACCATCCGAAAAAATGACCACAACAAGTTGTACCCTAGCCATCATAAACATAGTGTAATATTGTAAGGACCATCCGGAAAAATGACCACAACAAGTTGTACCCTAGCCATCATAAACATAGTGTGATATTGTAAGTACCATCCGAAAAAATGACCACAACAAGTTGTACCCTAGCCATCATAAACATAGTGTGATATTGTAAGTACCATCCGGAAAAATGACCACAACAAGTTGTACCCTAGCCATCATAAACATAGTGTGATATTGTAAGGACCATCCGGAAAATGACCACAACAAGTTGTACCCTAGCCATCATAATTATAGTGTGATATTGTAAGGACCATCCGGAAAAATGACCACAACAAGTTGTATCCTAGCCATCATAAACATAGTGTGATATTGTAAGGACTATCCGGAAAAATTACCGCAACAAGTTGTATTCTAGCCATCATAAGCATAGTGTGATATTGTAAGGACCATTCGGAAAAGTTACCACAACAAGTTGTACCCTAGCCGTCATAAACATAGTGTGATATTGTTTAACTGTTGAGGATCTACGAACATAGAATTCTGGAAAAGTCATCAATGCGCCTGAGGAAACAATATCTAATATAATCAAGAATGTTTTCCATTTGAAAAAGTGATGTGTATCTATTGAACCATGGCATACCCAAGCACCTGAAGAGCTGAGAGTGTACTTATGTTTTTCTTTCTCTTATTCTAACTTGAGAGAACAGTCACCTTCTCACAATTGTCTGCAGGCAGTAAAGGGTGATATGGATGTGGGACGTTGTGTATTTGAGCACCCACATCTCGCTGTCCTAATTTCTAATTTTCTTGTGTGAGACTGGCGAATGGAGGTTAAGACTAATAGATGGTATATCCACATTACAATGTGGGTCCTACTTCTACAGTCACCTCCAAAACCAAGGATACATTTTATAATTCCACGTTGTAGCTTGTACCCTAGGATCCTTTTTAAAATATGCAGTGTATTTTATTTCATGTTAATGTATTTTGTTTATGGCTTGAAAATTTATGGTTATAACAAATATATATATATATAAAACACTTTCTTACTGAGCGTAAGGATATACATTATATATATAAAACACTTTCTCACTGAGCGTAAGGATACACTTTATGTATATAAAACACTTTCTCACTGAGCGTAAGGATATACTTTACATATATAAAACACTTTCTCACTGAGCGTAGGGATATACTTTACATATATAAAACACTTTCTCACTGAGCGTAGGGATATACTTTATATATATAAAACACTTTCTCACTGAGCGTAAGGATATACTTTATATATATAAAACACTTTCTCACTAAGCGTAAGGATATACTTTATATTTATAAAACACTTTCTCACTGAGCGTAGGGATATACTATCTGGAAAATGAAGAATAAAAGGCAACTCGTTGTTTCCCTATTGCTAAGCTCAAATGATTTTATCCCGTGGCCGCTAATGTTAGCGTTGCAACAACTCAATATAAGTGCTGAACTACTAGGCAGAAGTAAACACTGAGAACAACAGCCATTGACAGGTAGTGTGTGTTTGTGTTTTTCTTTTAGCAAAGCCACAAAGGCTATCTGCTCAGCCCACAGAGGGGAATCGAACCCCTAATTTTAGCGTTGTAAATCCGGAGACATACCGCTGTACTAGCGGGGGTCGACAGGTAGTAAAAAGTTATTCCTACATCAAGCAATCAAAGTGGTAGAGAAAAGAAAACATTAAACAAATTACTCATTAACTTGCGGTGACAGCAACTTGAACTAGCATAGTAGGTCCGTAGTCTCATAATGGACGTGTAATTATTACCTCGATCCTTATCTAGTCCTCAGAAGTGCAGATACAGATGTTAATCGCTCTAACGAACCAACAAGACAAACCATAACTTGTAATTAATGAGCAGCACTATAACAGATCAGTCGGGAAGCCTGTACTTTGTAACATCATAAAATATCCTTCAGATTCATGAAGTATTCAGTAAATAAATAAATTTCAGTGAATACTTAAAATACACATCTGTAAAATAAACAGTACGTTTGTAACAAATATGTTGTGTCCATTGTTATTGTCTCTATCCACGTTAGATACTATCCTACTATAGTGTTTGTATCCGTTGTTGTTGTCTCTCTCTATCCACGTTAGATACTATCCTACTATAGTGTTTGTATCCGTTGTTGTTGTCTCTCTCTATCCACGTTAGATACTATCTTACTGTAGTGTTTGTGTCAATTGTTGTTGTCTCTCTCTATCCACGTTAGATACTATCCTACTGTAGTTTTTGTGTCCGTTGTTGTTGTCTCTCTCTATCCACGTTAGATACTATCCTACTGTTTGTGTTTGGGTCCATTGTTGTTGTCTCTCTTTGTCCACGTTAGATACTATCTTACTGTAGTGTTTATGTCCATTGTTGTTGTCTCTCTCTATCCACGTTAGATACTATCCTACTGTAGTGTTTGTGTCCGTTGTTGTTGTCTCTCTCTATCCACGTTAGATACTATCTTACTGTAGTGTTTGTGTCCATTGTTGTTGTCTCTATCCACGTTAGATACTATCCTACTGTAGTGTTTGTATCCGTTGTTGTTGTCTCTATCCACGTTAGATACTATCCTACTGTAGTGTTTGTATCCGTTGTTGTTGTCTCTCTCTATCCACGTTAGATACTATCCTACTGTAGTGTTTGTGTCCACTGTCGTTGTCTCTCTATCCACGTTAGATACTATCCTACTGTAGTGTTTTTGTCCATTGCCGTTGTCTCTCTCTATCCACGTTAGATACTATCTTACTGTAGTGTTTGTGTCCATTGTTGTTGTCTCTCTCTATCCCCTGTTAGATACTATCCTACTGTAGTGTTTTTGTCCATTGTTGTTGTCTCTCTCTATCCACGTTAGATACTATCTTTCTGTAGTGTTTGTGTCCATTGTTGTTGTCTCTCTATCCACGTTAGATACTGTCCTACTGTAGTGTTTTTGTCCATTGTTGTTGTTTCTCTCTATCCACGTTAGATACTATCCTACTGTAGTGTTTGTGTCCATTGTTGTTGTCTCTCTCTATCCACGTTAGATACTATCCTACTTTAGTGTTACACTTGTTACATTCTTAAGACGCTCATGGTTTAAATTATTCATTAAACAGCCGTGTACGTCACTAGACAATCAAGGCAAGTTAAAGGTTTGAAAACTATTTTTGGTATTACTGCTATTATCTTCAGAGGACGCGCTTAAACGATTTTTCAAACCATTAAATTGAAAATATCACAACAGCTAGAATTATCATAAAATTTGTCGAATTTCAGAATTCTAGGAATGACAGTATCTTACCTTCATATGAATGTGACATGCGAAATCAGATCTGATAATACTGTTATTGGATTTTCCTATTGAGTAGCATTCGCTCCAATGAGATACATCGGAGTAGATATAGATTGTTATCATTATTTAGTTCCCAAAAACTGATAACCAGACATACAAACCACTTGAATTTAAATACTTACTAATAATATCTGTCAATACATTAATGTAGGATATGCTAGCTTTGACAAAACTACTCTTTCTGTTGTTTCTGGAAAGCTTTGACAAAACTACTCTTTCTGTTGTTTCTGGAAAGCTTTGACAAAACGACTCTTTCTGTTGTTTCTGGAAAGCTTTGACAAAACGACTCTTCTTGTTGTTTCTGGAAAGCTTTGACAAAAGGACTCTTTCTGTGGTTTCTGGAAAGCTTTGACAAAACTACTCTTTATGTTGTATCTGGAAAGCTTTGACAAAACTACTCTTTCCGTTGTTTCTGGAAAGCTTTGACAAAACAACTCTTTCTGTTGTTTCTGGAAAGCTTTGACAAAACAACTCTTTCTGTTGTTTCTGGAAAGCTTTGACAAAACTACTCCTTCTGTGGTTTCTGGAAAGCTTTGACAAAACGACTCTTTCTGTGGTTTCTGAAAAGCTTTGACAAAACTACTCTTTATATTTTATCTGGAAAGCTTTGACAAAACTACTCTTTCCGTTGTTTCTGGAAAGCTTTGACAAAACTACTCCTTCTGTTGTTTCTGGAAAGCTTTGACAAAACGACTCTTTCTGTGGTTTCTGAAAAGCTTTGACAAAACTACCTTTATATTTTATCTGGAAAGCTTTGACAAAACTACTCTTTCCGTTGTTTCTGGAAAGCTTTGACAAAACAACTCTTTCTGTTGTTTCTGGAAAGCTTTTACAAAACGACTCTTTCTGTGGTTTCTGGTAAGCTTTGGCAAAACTGCTCTTTATGTTGTATCTGGAAAGCTTTGACAAAACTACTCTTTCTGTTGTTTCTGGAAAACTTTGACAAAACGACTCTTTCTGTTGTTTCTGGAAAGCTTTGACAAAACGACTCTTTCTGTTGTTTCTGGAAAGCTTTGACAAAAGGACTCTTTCTGTGGTTTCTGGAAAGCTTTGACAAAACTACTCTTTATGTTGTATCTGGAAAGCTTTGACAAACTACTCCTTCTGTGGTTTCTGGAAAGCTTTGACAAAACGACTCTTTCTGTGGTTTCTGAAAGCTTTGACAAAACTACTCTTTATGTTGTATCTGGAAAGCTTTGACAAAACTACTCTTTATGCTGTTTCTGGAAAGCTTTGACAAAACAACTCTTTCTGTTGTTTCTGGAAAGCTTTGACAAAACGACTATTTCTGTGGTTTCTGAAAAGCTTTGACAAAACTACTCTTTATATTTTATCTGGAAAGCTTTGACAAAACTACTCTTTCCGTTGTTTCTGGAAAGCTTTGACAAAACAACTCTTTCTGTGGTTTCTGAAAAGCTTTGACAAAACTACTCTTTATATTTTATCTGGAAAGCTTTGACAAAACTACTCTTTCCGTTGTTTCTGGAAAGCTTTGACAAAACAACTCTTTCTGTTGTTTCTGGAAAGCTTTTACAAAACGACTCTTTCTGTGGTTTCTGGTAAGCTTTGACAAAACTGCTCTTTATGTTGTATCTGGAAAGCTTTGACAAAACTACTCTTTCTGTTGTTTCTGGAAAACTTTGACAAAACGACTCTTTCTGTTGTTTCTGGAAAGCTTTGACAAAACGACTCTTCTTGTTGTTTCTGGAAAGCTTTGACAAAAGGACTCTTTCTGTGGTTTCTGGAAAGCTTTGACAAAACTACTCTTTATGTTGTATCTGGAAAGCTTTGACAAAACTACTCCTTCTGTGGTTTCTGGAAAGCTTTGACAAAACGACTCTTTCTGTGGTTTCTGGAAAGCTTTGACAAAACTACTCTTTATGTTGTATCTGGAAAGCTTTGACAAAACTACTCTTTATGCTGTTTCTGGAAAGCTTTGACAAAACAACTCTTTCTGTTGTTTCTGGAAAGCTTTGACAAAACGACTCTTTCTGTGGTTTCTGGAAAGCTTTGACAAAACTACTCTTTCTGTGGTTTCTGGAAAGCTTTGACAAAACGACTCTTTCTGTTGTTTCTGGAAAGCTTTGACAAAACGACTCTTTCTGTGGTTTCTGGAAAGCTTTGACAAAACGACTCTTTCTGTTGTTTCTGGAAAGCTTTGACAAAACGACTCTTTCTGTTTTTTCTGGAAAGCTTTGACAAAACGACTCTATCTGTTGTTTCTGGAAAGCTTTGACAAAACTACTCCTTCTGTTGTTTCTGGAAAGCTTTGACACAACGACTCCTACTGTTGTTTCTGGAAAGCTTAGACAAAACTACTCTTTCTGATGTTTCTGGAAAGCTTTGACAAAACGACTCTTTCTGTTGTTTCTGGAAAGCTTTGACAAAACGACTCTTTCTGTCGTTTCTGAAAAGCTTTGACAAAACTACTCTTTCTGATGTTTCTGGAAAGCTTTGACAAAACTACTCCTCCTGTTGTTTCTGGAAAGCTTTGACTAAACTACTCCTTCTGTTGTTGTTTTATTATACTCTCATTATTCTCTAGGATGTTGGAATGTTTTATTCTACTCTCATCTTCACTCTAGGATGTTGGAATGTTTTATTATACTCTCATCTTTACTATAGGATGTTGGAATGTTTTATTATACTCTCATCTTTACTTTAGGATGTTGGAATGTTTAATTATCCTCTCATCTTTACTCTAGGATGTTGGAATGTTTCATTATACCCTCATCTTTACTCTAGGATGTTTTATTATACTCTCATTATTCTCTAGGATGTTGAAATGTTTGATTCTACTCTCATATTCACTCTGGGATGTCGGAATGTTTAATTATACTCTCATCTTCACTCTAGGATGTTGGAATGTTTTATTCTACTCTCATCTTTACTTTAGGATGTTGGAATGTTTAATTATCCTCTCATCTTTACTCTAGGATGTTGGAATGTTTTATTATTTTCTCATCTATACTATAGGATGTTGGAATGTTTTTTATACTCTCATCTTTACTATAGGATGTTGGAATGTTTTTATACTCTCATCTTTACTATAGGATGTTGGAATGTTTGATTATACTCACATCTTTACAATAGAATGTTGGAATGTTTGATTCTACACTCATCTTCACTCTAGGAGGTTAAAATGTTTTATTTTACACTCATCTTTACTCTAGTATGTTGAAATGTTTTATTTTACTCTCATCTTTGCTATAGGATGTTGGAATGTTTGATTCTACTCACATCTTTACTATAGGATGTTGGAATGTTTGATTGTACTCACATCTTTACTACAGGATGTTGGAATGTTTGATTCTACTCACATCTTTACTATAGGATGTTGGAATGTTTGATTGTACTCACATCTTTACTACAGGATGTTGGAATGTTTGATTCTACTCACATCTTTACTATTGGATGTTGGAATGTTTGATTCTACTCACATCTTCACTATAGGATGTTGGAATGTTTGATTGTACTCACATCTTTACTATACGATGTTGGAATGTTTGATTCTACTCACATCTTTACTATGGAATGTTGGAATGTTTGATTCTACTCACATCTTTACTGTAGGATGTTGGAATGTTTGATTCTACTCATATCTTTACTATAGGATGTTGGAATGTTTGATTCTACTCACATCTTCACTATAGGATGTTGGAATGTTTGATTCTACTCACATCTTCACTATAGGATGTTGGAATGTTTGATTCTACTCACATCTTTACTATGGAATGTTGGAATGTTTTACTCTACTCACATCTTTACTGTAGGATGTTGGAATGTTTGATTCTACTCACATCTTTACTATAGGATGTTGGAATGTTTGATTCTACTCACATCTTTACTATGGAATGTTGGAATGTTTGATTGTACTCACATCTTTACTATAGTATGTTGGAATGTTTTTATTCTACTCACATCTTTACTATAGGATGTTGGAATGTTTGATTGTACTCACATTTTTACTATGGAATGTTGGAATGTTTTATTCTAATCACATCTTTACTATAGGATGTTGGAATGTTTTTATTCTACTCTCATCTTTACTCTAGGATGTTGGAATGTTTTATTATTTTCTCATCTATACTATAGGATGTTGGAATGTTTTACTCTACTCTCATCTACATTACAGGATGATGGAATGTTTCATTATACACTCATCTTTACTCTAGGATGTTTTATTATACTCTCATTATTCTCTAGGATGTTGAAATGTTTGATTCTACTCTCATATTCACTCTGGGATGTCGGAATGTTTAATTATACTCTCATCTTCACTCTAGGATGTTGGAATGTTTTATTCTACTCTCATCTTTACTTTAGGATGCTGAAATGTTTAATTATCCTCTCATCTTTACTCTAGGATGTGGAATGTTTTATTATTTTCTCATCTATACTATAGGATGTTTGAATGTTTTTTATACTCTCATCTTTACTATAGGATGTTGGAATGTTTTTTATACTCTCATCTTTACTATAGGATGTTGGAATGTTTGATTATACTCACATCTTTACAATAGAATGTTGGAATGTTTGATTCTACACTCATCTTTACTCTAGGATATTGGAATGTTTTATTCTACTCTCATCTTCACTCTAGGAGGTTAAAATGTTTTATTTTACTCTCATCTTTACTCTAGGATGTTGAAATGTTTTATTTTACTCTCATCTTTGCTATAGGATGTTGGAATGTTTGATTCTACTCACATCTTTACTATAGGATGTTGGAATGTTTGATTGTACTCACATCTTTACTACAGGATGTTGGAATGTTTGATTCTACTCACATCTTTACTATAGGATGTTGGAATGTTTGATTGTACTCACATCTTTACTACAGGATGTTGGAATGTTTGATTCTACTCACATCTTTACTATTGGATGTTGGAATGTTTGATTCTACTCACATCTTCACTATAGGATGTTGGAATGTTTGATTGAACTCACATCTTTACTATACGATGTTGGAATGTTTGATTCTACTCACATCTTTACTATGGAATGTTGGAATGTTTTATTCTACTCACATCTTTACTTTAGGATGTTGGAATGTTTGATTCTACTCACATCTTTACTATAGGATGTTGGAATGTTTGATTCTACTCACATCTTCACTATAGGATGTTGGAATGTTTGATTCTACTCTCATCTTTGCTATAGGATGTTGGAATGTTTGATTGTACTCACATCTTTACTACAGGATGTTGGAATGTTTGATTCTACTCACATCTTTACTATGGAATGTTGGAATGTTTGATTGTACTCACATCTTTACTATAGGATGTTAGAATGTTTTTATTCTACTCACATCTTTACTATAGGATGTTGGAATGTTTGATTGTACTCACATTTTTACTATGGAATGTTGGAATGTTTTATTCTACTCACATCTTTACTATAGAATGTTGGAATGTTTGATTCTACTGACATTTTTACTATAAAATGTTGGAATGTTTGATTCTACTCACATCTTTACTATGGAATGTTGGAATGTTTTATTCTACTCACATCTTTACTGTAGGATGTTGGAATGTTTGATTCTACTCACATCTTTACTATAGGATGTTGGAATGTTTGATTCTACTCACATCTTTACTATGGAATGTTGGAATGTTTGATTGTACTCACATCTTGACTATAGTATGTTGGAATGTTTTTATTCTACTCACATCTTTACTATAGGATGTTGGAATGTTTGATTGTACTCACATTTTTACTATGGAATGTTGAAATGTTTTATTCTACTCACATCTTTACTATAGAATGTTGGAATGTTTGATTCTACTGACATTTTTACTATAGGATGTTAGAATGTTTGTTTCTACTCACATCTTTACTATTGGATGTTGGAATGTTTGATTGTACTCACATCTTTACTACAGGATGTTGGAATGTTTGATTCTACTCACATCTTTACTATTGGATGTTGGAATGTTTGATTCTACTCACATCTTCACTATAGGATGTTGGAATGTTTGATTGTACTCACATCTTTACTATGGAATGTTGGAATGTTTTATTCTACTCACATCTTTACTGTAGGATGTTGGAATGTTTGATTCTACTCACATCTTTACTATGGAATGTTGGAATGTTTTATTCTACTCACATCTTTACTGTAGGATGTTGGAATGTTTGATTCTACTCACATCTTTACTATAGGATGTTGGAATGTTTGATTCTACTCACATCTTTACTATGGAATGTTGGAATGTTTGATTGTACTCACATCTTTACTATAGGATGTTGGAATGTTTTTATTCTACTCACATCTTTACTATAGGATGTTGGAATGTTTGATTGTACTCACATTTTTACTATGGAATGTTGAAATGTTTTATTCTACTCACATCTTTACTATAGAATGTTGGAATGTTTGAGTCTACTGACATTTTTACTATAGGATGTTGGAATGTTTGTTTCTACTCACATCTTTACTATAGGATGTTGGAATGTTTGATTCTACTCACATCTTTACTATAGGAAGTTGGAATGTTTTATTCTACTCACATATTTTCTATAGGAAGTGGGAATGTTTGATTCTATTCACATCTTTACTATAGGATGTTGGAATGTTTGATTCTACTCACATCTTTACTATAGGATGTTGGAATGTTTGATTCTACTCACATCTTTACTATAGAATGTTGGGATTTTTTATTCTACTCACATCTTTACTGTAGAATGTTGGAATGTTTGATTCTACTCTCATATTCACTCTGGGATGTCGGAATGTTTAATTATACTCTCATCTTCACTCTAGGATGTTGGAATGTTTTATTCTACTCTCATCTTTACTTTAGGATGCTGGAATGTTTAATTATCCTCTCATCTTTACTCTAGGATGTTGGAATGTTTTATTATTTTCTCATCTATACTATAGGATGTTTGAATGTTTTTTATACTCTCATCTTTACTATAGGATGTTGGAATGTTTTTTATACTCTCATCTTTACTATAGGATGTTGGAATGTTTGATTATACTCACATCTTTACAATAGAATGTTGGAATGTTTGATTCTACACTCATCTTTACTCTAGGATATTGGAATGTTTTATTCTACTCTCATCTTCACTCTAGGAGGTTAAAATGTTTTATTTTACTCTCATCTTTACTCTAGGATGTTGAAATGTTTTATTTTACTCTCATCTTTGCTATAGGATGTTGGAATGTTTGATTCTACTCACATCTTTACTATGGAATGTTGGAATGTTTTATTCTACTCACATCTTTACTGTAGGATGTTGGAATGTTTGATTCTACTCACATCTTTACTATGGAATGTTGGAATGTTTTATTCTACTCACATCTTTACTGTAGGATGTTGGAATGTTTGATTCTACTCACATCTTTACTATAGGATGTTGGAATGTTTGATTCTACTCACATCTTTACTATGGAATGTTGGAATGTTTGATTGTACTCACATCTTTACTATAGGATGTTGGAATGTTTTTATTCTACTCACATCTTTACTATAGGATGTTGGAATGTTTGATTGTACTCACATTTTTACTATGGAATGTTGAAATGTTTGATTCTACTCACATCTTTACTATAGGATGTTGGAATGTTTGATTCTACTCACATCTTTACTATAGAATGTTGGGATTTTTTATTCTACTCACATCTTTACTGTAGAATGTTGGAATGTTTGATTCTACTCACATCTTTACTATAGGATGTTGGAATGTTTGATTCCACTCACATCTTTACTATAGGATGTTGGAATGTTTGATTCTATTCACATCTTTACTATAGGATGTTGGAATGTTTGATTCTACTCACATCTTTACTATAGGATGTTGGAATGTTTGATTCTACTCACATCTTTACTATAGAATGTTGGGATTTTTTATTCTACTCACATCTTTACTGTAGAATGTTGGAATGTTTGATTGTACTCACATCTTTACTATGGAATGTTGGAATGTTTGATTCTACTCACATCTTTACTATAGGATGTTGGAATGTTTTATTCAACTCACCTCTTTACTATGGAATGTTGGGATGTTTTATTCTGCTCACATCTTTACTATGGAATGTTGGAATGTTTTATTCTACTCGCATCTTTACTATAGGATGTTGGAATGTTTTATTCTACACACATCTTTACACACGGATGTTGGAATGTTTGATTTTACTCACATCTTTACTATAGGATGTTGGAATAAACGATATTACTTATATCAGTGTCAGTCACCTCTTATTGTAACTCATAACAGTTTTCTAATGTGAACATGGACAAACGAAATGTTTTTGTTGTGAACTGAATGTTTGAACTGAGTTTCGCCAACTGTAGAAACACAACTAAAGTTCGTTATGAGAAACGAACATCACAGAAGTTTCAACATAAATGTTAAATTAATTGTGAAATAATTTGATTTTAGGCAGGAAAGAAACATTTGTCATTAAATAAAAACAAACAAACTTTTGAATAATTTTGGGCGATTCTAGCGACACTTATTTCTTCCACTAGACTCTTATCTGGCCAAAAAATATAACTCTTACACAAATTAAGATTTATTTGGAAAATAGAAGTCGAACAAACAGACACCTGTCTTTCGCGAAATAATCGAGAAACTCGAAAAAGAGCAAACACGTAGTATTTCATGATACTGTGTTCTTAATATGACACTAGTTCGAAGTAAACAATACTTTCTGTGAAATACAATATAAATTGTTTATTGTCGTAGTGTTTCCATAACAACCGTGTTGGCTGGAAAATATCTGCAGTAATGATATTTATCGTTATATATTATCAGTGGAATCTAATTAATTAACAGTAATGATATTTATCGTTAGACCACGTCTATATTATCAGTGAAGTCTAATTAATTAATAATAATGATATTTATCGTTAGACCACGTCTATATTATCAGTGGAGTCTATTTAATTAACAATAATGATATTTATCGTTAGACCACGTCTATATTATCAGTGGAGTCTAATTAATTAACAGTAATGATATTTATCGTTAGACCACGTCTATATTATCAGTAGAGTCTAATTAATTAACAATAATGATATTTATCGTTAGACCACGTCTATATTATCAGTGAAGTCTAATTAATTAACAATAATGATATTTATCGTTAGACCACGTCTATATTATCAGTGAAGTCTAATTAATTAACAATAATGATATTTATCGTTAGACCACGTCTATATTATCAGTGGAGTCTAATTAATTAACAATAATGACATTTATCGTTAGACCACGTCTATATTATCAGTGGAGTCTAATTAAGTAACAATAATGACATTTATCGTTAGACCACGTCTATATTATCAGTGGAGTCTAATTAATTAACAATAATGACATTTATCGTTAGACCACGTCTGTATTATCAGTGGAGTCTAATTAATTAACAATAATGATATTTATCGTTAGACCACGTCTATATTATCAGTGGAGTCTAATTAATTAACAATAATGATATTTATCGTTAGACCACGTCTATATTATCAGTGGAGTCTAATTAATTAACAATATTGATATTTATCGTTAGACCACGTCTATATTATCAGTGGAGTCAAATTAATTAACAATAATGGTATTTATCGTCAGACCACGTCTATATTATCAGTGGAGCCTAATTAATTAACAATAATGATATTTATCGTTAGACCACGTCTATATCATCAGTGGAGCCTAATTAATTAACAATAATGATATTTATCGTTAGACCACGTCTATATTATCAGTAGAGTCTAATTAATTAACAATAATGATATTTATCGTTAGACCACGTCTATATTATCAGTGAAGTCTAATTAATTAACAATAATGATATTTATCGTTAGACCACGTCTATATTATCAGTGAAGTCTAATTAATTAACAATAATGATATTTATCGTTAGACCACGTCTATATTATCAGTGGAGTCTAATTAATTAACAATAATGACATTTATCGTTAGACCACGTCTATATTATCAGTGGAGTCTAATTAATTAACAATAATGACATTTATCGTTGTGACCACGTCTATATTATCAGTGGAGTCTAATTAATTAACAATAATGATATTTATCGTTAGACCACGTCTATATTATCAGTGAAGTCTAATTAATTAACAATAATGATATTTTTCGTTAGACCACGTCTATATTATCAGTGGAGTCTAATTAATTAACAATAATGATATTTATCGTCAGACCACGTCTATATTAAGAGTGGAGTCAAATTAATTAACAAAAACGATATTTATCGTTAGACCACGTCTATATTATCAGTGGAGTCTAATTAATTAACAATAATGACATTTATCGTTAGACCACGTCTATATTATCAGTGGAGTCTAATTAATTAACAATAATGATATTTATCGTTAGACCACGTCTATATTATCAGTAGAGTCTAATTAATTAACAATAATGATATTTATCGTTAGACCACGTCTATATTATCAGTGGAGTCTAATTAATTAACAATATTGATATTTATCGTTAGACCACGTCTATATCATCAGTGGAGCCTAATTAATTAACAATAATGATATTTATCGTTAGACCACGTCTATATTATCAGTAGAGTCTAATTAATTAACAATAATGATATTTATCGTTAGACCACGTCTATATTATCAGTGAAGTCTAATTAATTAACAATAATGATATTTATCGTTAGACCACGTCTATATTATCAGTGAAGTCTAATTAATTAACAATAATGATATTTATCGTTAGACCACGTCTATATTATCAGTGGAGTCTAATTAATTAACAATAATGACATTTATCGTTAGACCACGTCTATATTATCAGTGGAGTCTAATTAAGTAACAATAATGACATTTATCGTTAGACCACGTCTATATTATCAGTGGAGTCTAATTAATTAACAATAATGATATTTATCGTCAGACCACGTCTATATTAAGAGTGGAGTCAAATTAATTAACAAAAACGATATTTATCGTTAGACCACGTCTATATTATCAGTGGTCTAATTAATTAACAATAATGACATTTATCGTTAGACCACGTCTATATTATCAGTGGAGTCTAATTAATTAACAATAATGATATTTATCGTTAGACCACGTCTATATTATCAGTAGAGTCTAATTAATTAACAATAATGATATTTATCGTTAGACCACGTCTATATTATCAGTGGAGTCAAATTAATTAACAATAATGATATTTATCTTTCGACCACGTCTATATTATCAGTGAAGTCTAATTAATAAAAAATAATGATATTTATCGTTATATATTATCAGTGGAGTCTAATTAATTAACAGTAATGATATTTATCGTTAGACCACGTCTATATTATCAGTGAAGTCTAATTAATTAATAATAATGATATTTATCGTTAGACCACGTCTATATTATCAGTGGAGTCTATTTAATTAACAATAATGATATTTATCGTTAGACCACGTCTATATTATCAGTGGAGTCTAATTAATTAACAGTAATGATATTTATCGTTAGACCACGTCTATATTATCAGTGGAGTCTAATTAATTAACAATAATGATATTTATCGTTAGACCACGTCTATATTATCAGTGGAGTCTAATTAATTAACAATAATGACATTTATCGTTAGACCACGTCTGTATTATCAGTGGAGTTTAATTAATAAACAATAATGATATTTATCGTTAGACCACGTCTATATTATCAGTGGAGTCTAATTAATTAACAATAATGACATTTATCGTTAGACCACGTCTATATTATCAGTGGAGTCTAATTAATTAACAATAATGACATTTATCGTTAGACCACGTCTATATTATCAGTGGAGTCTAATTAATTAACAATAATGACATTTATCGTTAGACCACGTCTGTATTATCAGTGGAGTCTAATTAATTAACAATAATGATATTTATCGTTAGACCACGTCTATATTATCAGTGGAGTCTAATTAATTAACAATAATGATATTTATCGTTAGACCACGTCTATATTATCAGTGGAGTCTAATTAATTAACAATATTGATATTTATCGTTAGACCACGTCTATATTATCAGTGGAGTCAAATTAATTAACAATAATGATATTTATCGTTAGACCACGTCTATATTATCAGTGAAGTCTAATTAATTAACAATAATGATATTTATCGTTAGACCACGTCTATATTATCAGTGAAGTCTAATTAATTAACAATAATGATATTTATCGTTAGACCACGTCTATATTATCAGTGGAGTCTAATTAATTAACAATAATGACATTTATCGTTAGACCACGTCTATATTATCAGTGGAGTCTAATTAAGTAACAATAATGACATTTATCGTTAGACCACGTCTATATTATCAGTGGAGTCTAATTAATTAACAATAATGATATTTATCGTTAGACCACGTCTATATTATCAGTGAAGTCTAATTAATTAACAATAATGATATTTTTCGTTAGACCACGTCTATATTATCAGTGGAGTCTAATTAATTAACAATAATGATATTTATCGTCAGACCACGTCTATATTAAGAGTGGAGTCAAATTAATTAACAAAAACGATATTTATCGTTAGACCACGTCTATATTATCAGTGGAGTCTAATTAATTAACAATAATGACATTTATCGTTAGACCACGTCTATATTATCAGAGGAGTCTAATTAATTAACAATAATGATATTTATCGTTAGACCACGTCTATATTATCAGTAGAGTCTAATTAATTAACAATAATGATATTTATCGTTAGACCACGTCTATATTATCAGTGGAGTCAAATTAATTAACAATAATGATATTTATCTTTCGACTACGTCTATATTATCAGTGAAGTCTAATTAATAAAAAATAATGATATTTATCGTTATATATTATCAGTGGAGTCTAATTAATTAACAGTAATGATATTTATCGTTAGACCACGTCTATATTATCAGTGAAGTCTAATTAATTAATAATAATGATATTTATCGTTAGACCACGTCTATATTATCAGTGGAGTCTATTTAATTAACAATAATGATATTTATCGTTAGACCACGTCTATATTATCAGTAGAGTCAAATTAATTAACAATAATGATATTTATCTTTCGACCACGTCTATATTATCAGTGAAGTCTAATTAATAAAAAATAATGATATTTATCGTTATATATTATCAGTGGAGTCTAATTAATTAACAGTAATGATATTTATCGTTAGACCACGTCTATATATTATCAGTGAAGTCTAATTAATTAATAATAATGATATTTATCGTTAGACCACGTCTATATTATCAGTGGAGTCTATTTAATTAACAATAATGATATTTATCGTTAGACCACGTCTATATTATCAGTGGAGTCTAATTAATTAACAGTAATGATATTTATCGTTAGACCACGTCTATATTATCAGTGAAGTCTAATTAATTAACGACTGTTTGATAGTGAAAATGTTTAATTTATCAAACTGATTCATCCCACTGAAGAAGTGGAGAGTTTGTTTGTTTGTTTGTCGAATTTCACGGAAAGCTGCACGAGATCTATCTGCGTTCGCTGTTCCTAATTAATAGCAGTAATAGATCAACAGGAAGGTCAACACCACCCATCGCTAACTCTTTAGATACTTTTACCAAAGAAAAGATAGGTTCATCTTCACATTATAACGGCTTCCCCGCCAGTACAGCGGTGAGTATACGGATTTACAATCCTAAAATGAGAGGTACGATTCCCTTCTCTGGGCTCAGCTGATAGCCCACTGTGGTTTTGTTATAAGAAAAACGCGCGCACGAACACACACACATACACGTTATAACGCGCCTTCGGCTGAAATAGTTTTTCGATGACAGAATTCGAACCCCAAAATATATGTCATGTCAGGCCCCTGACATTTGTTCCGACTATAACACCTGTCACTCTGGAGAGAGAGAGAGGAAAAACTTCCTATTCCATGACTGTAACACTTGTCACACCAGAGAAACCTGTAACTATCTAATTGTAAAAGTTAACAAAATGAATTGTTTTATTTTCTAATAGAGAGAAGCAGTCGCGATTTCTTATTTTCTAATAGAGAAAAGCAGTCGCGTTTCCTTATTTTATAGAGAAAAGCAGTCGCGTTTCCTTATTTTCTAATAGAGAGAAGCAGTCGCGATTTCTTATTTTCTAATAGAGAAAAGCAGTCGCGTTTCCTTATTTTCTAATAGAGAGAAGCAGTCGCGTTTCCTTATTTTATAGAGAGAAGTAGTCGCGATTTCTTATTTTCTAATAGAGAAAAGCAGTCGCGTTTCCTTATTTTCTAATAGAGAGAAGCAGTCGCGTTTCCTTATTTTCTAATAGAGAGAAGCAGTCGCGTTTCCTTATTTTATAGAGAGAAGCAGTCGCGATTTCTTATTTTCTAATAGAGAGAAGCAGTCGCGTTTCCTTATTTTCTAATTGCATCATTTAACAACATAATTTCCTATTCACGCTGCAATCAGAATCTCCAAACTTCTGAAAACAACACTTTACACAACTGAAGGTTCACAGTTTGAACTATTCTAAACATTCATGTTAAATGATGTACGAAACATCACGCCTATTCAACCCAGTAAACATAGTTTATGTGGAGATTCTATCTGTATTTTAGCTAGCTTTTCATTCATCTAATAAATCAGAGATAAAACCTCACCCATAAAAATCAGTTTCAAATATTACCTATTAATGAGAGGTCACAGCCATGTACTTAATATTATTTTTAATGAGAGGTCACAGCCATGTACTTAATATTATTTTTAATGAGAGGTAACAGCTATATATTTATTATTACCTTTTAATGAGAGGTCACAGCCATGTACTTAATATTATTTTTAATGAGAGGTCACAGCCATGTACTTAATATTATTTTTAATGAGAGGTAACAGCTATATATTTATTATTACCTTTTAATGAGAGATCACAGCCATGTACTTAATATTACCTATTAATGAAAGGTCACTGCCATGTAGTTAATATTATTTTTAATGAGAGGTCACAGTCATGTACTTAATATTATTTTTAATGAGAGGTCACAGCCACTACTTAATATTATTTTTAATGAGAGGTCACAGTCATGTAGTTAATATTACCTATTAATGAGAGGTCAGAGCCATGTAGTTAATATTACCTATTAATGAGAGGTCAGAGCCATGTAGTTAATATTACCTATTAATGAGAGGTCACTGCCATGTAGTTAATATTACCTATTAATGAAAGGTCACTGCCATGTAGTTAATATTACCTATTAATGAGAGGTCACTGCCATGTAGTTAATATTATTTTTAATGAGAGGTTACTGCCATGTAGTTAATATTATTTGTAATGAGAGGTCAACCATGTGGTTAATATTAACTATTAATGAGAGGTCACAGCCATGTAGTTAATATTATTTTTAATGAGAGGTTACTGCCATGTATTTAATATTATTTTTAATGAGAGGTCAACCATGTAGTTAATATTACCTATTAATGAGAGGTCACTGCCATATAGTTAATATTATTTTTAATGAGAGGTCAGAGCCGTGTACTTAATATTACCTATTAATGAGAGGTCACTCCCCTGTAGTTAATATTATTTTTAATGAGAGGTCACTGCCACGTAGTTAATATTACCTTTAAATGAGAAGTCACAGCCATGTAGTTAATATTAATTTTAATGAGAGGTCACAGCCATGTAGTTAATATTATTTTTAGTGAGAGGTCACAACCATATAGTTAATATTATTTTTAATGAGAGGTCAGAGCCATGGACTTAATATTACCTATTAATGAGAGGTCACTTCTCTGTAGTTAATATTATTTTTAATGTGAGGTCACTGCCATGTAGCTAATATTACCTTTTAATGAGAGGTCACAGCTATGTATTTAATATTACCTTTTAATGAGAGGTCACAGCCATGTAGTTAATATTATTTTTAATTAGAGGTCACTACCATGTAGTTAATATTATTTTTAATGAGAGGTCACTGCCATGTAGTTAATATTATTTTTAATGAGAGGTCACTGCCATGTAGTTAATATTATTTTTAATGAGAGGTCACTGCCATGTAGTTAATATTATTTTTAGTGAGAGGTCACAACCATGTAGTTAATATCATTTTTAATGAGAGGTCACTGCCATGTAGTTAATATTATTTTTAATGAGAGGTTACTGCCATGTAGTTAATATTATTTGTAATGAGAGGTCAACCATGTGGTTAATATTAACTATTAATGAGAGGTCACAGCCATGTAGTTAATATTATTTTTAATGAGAGGTTACTGCCATGTATTTAATATTATTTTTAATGAGAGGTCAACCATGTAGTTAATATTACCTATTAATGAGAGGTCACTGCCATATAGTTAATATTATTTTTAATGAGAGGTCAGAGCCGTGTACTTAATATTACCTATTAATGAGAGGTCACTCCCCTGTAGTTAATATTATTTTTAATGAGAGGTCACTGCCATGTAGTTAATATTACCTTTAAATGAGAAGTCACAGCCATGTAGTTAATATTAATTTTAATGAGAGGTCACAGCCATGTAGTTAATATTATTTTTAGTGAGAGGTCACAACCATATAGTTAATATTGTTTTTAATGAGAGGTCAGAGCCATGGACTTAATATTACCTACTAATGAGAGGTCACTTCTCTGTAGTTAATATTATTTTTAATGTGAGGTCACTGCCATGTAGCTAATATTACCTTTTAATGAGAGGTCACAGCTATGTATTTAATATTACCTTTTAATGAGAGGTCACAGCCATGTAGTTAATATTATTTTTAATTAGAGGTCACTACCATGTAGTTAATATTATTTTTAATGAGAGGTCACTGCCATGTAGTTAATATTATTTTTAATGAGAGGTCACTGCCATGTAGTTAATATTATTTTTAATGAGAGGTCACTGCCATGTAGTTAATATTATTTTTAGTGAGAGGTCACAACCATGTAGTTAATATCATTTTTAATGAGAGGTCACTGCCATGTAGTTAATATTATTTTTAATGAGAGGTTACTGCCATGTAGTTAATATTATTTGTAATGAGAGGTCAACCATGTGGTTAATATTAACTATTAATGAGAGGTCACAGCCATGTAGTTAATATTATTTTTAATGAGAGGTTACTGCCATGTATTTAATATTATTTTTAATGAGAGGTCAACCATGTAGTTAATATTACCTATTAATGAGAGGTCACTGCCATATAGTTAATATTATTTTTAATGAGAGGTCAGAGCCGTGTACTTAATATTACCTATTAATGAGAGGTCACTGCCCTGTAGTTAATATTATTTTTAATGAGAGGTCACTGCCATGTAGTTAATATTACCTTTAAATGAGAAGTCACAGCCATGTAGTTAATATTAATTTTAATGAGAAGTCACAGCCATGTAGTTAATATTAATTTTAATGAGAGGTCACAGCCATGTAGTTAATATTATTTTTAATGAGAGGTCACTGCCATGTAGTTAATATTATTTTTAATGAGAGGTCACTGCCATGTAGTTAATATTATTTTTAATGAGAGGTCACTGCCATGTAGTTAATATTATTTTTAGTGAGAGGTCACAACCATGTAGTTAATATTATTTTTAATGAGAGGTCACTGCCATGTAGTTAATATTATTTTTATTGAGAGGTCACAATCATGTAGTTAATATTATTTTTAGTGAGAGGTCACAACCATGTAGTTAATATTATTTTTAATGAGAGGTCACTGCCATGTAGTTAATATTATTTTTATTGAGAGGTCACAATCATGTAGTTAATATTATTTTTAGTGAGAGGTCACAACCATGTAGTTAATATTATTTTTAATGAGAGGTTATGATCGTCTCGTACGAAGTAAAACAGTTAATAAGAATCTGTTAAACACCTTAAAAATAAAAAAAAACTAAGTGGAAAGAAAGACAACAGTCATTTTAAGATATGTTTGTTTTTGTTTGAATTTCGCGTAAAGCTACACGGGAGCTAGTTGTCCCTAATTTAGCAGTGTATGTCTATGGGAAAAGCAGCTATTCATCGCCACCCACCGCCAACTCTTGGGCTACTTACTCTTTTACCAGCGAAAGGTGGGATTGACCATCACACTATAACGCCCCCACGGCTGAAAGGGTGAGCATGTTTGGTGTAACTGGGATTCAATCCTGCGACCCTCGGATTACAAGTTGAGTGCCTTAACCACCTGGCCATGCCGACCCTTTTATAAAAGGACAAATCCTGTAAAGCCCTAATGTAAAAGTTAAACATGAAACAATTTGGAAGCTTCGTTCTCTCAATCCTTTGTTGGTAACCGTTTCGCTGGTTGTTATAACGTCACACAGAACGATGAGTGACAGAAATACTTAATATGTTTTCTTGTCACCTCGTGTTGGGAAAGAAATGACTAGTTTGAAGATATATACAAAGATTGAACAGTTCTGGTTGAAAGACGTCTATTAGCACAGAAAAGCCTTGTTTGAACATAATTTAATACCACAGGAAGGTTCTTGTTAAAAAACATTTAGTTATACAGGAAAGTTCTAGTTAAAAGACATTTAGTACCACAGGAAGGCTCTGATTAAAAGACATTTAGTACCACAGGAAGGTTCTGATTAAAAGACATTTAGTACCACAGGAAGGTTCTGGTTAAAAGACATTTAGTACTACAGGAAGGTTCTGGTTAAAAGACATTTAGTACCACAGGAAGGTTCTGATTAAAAGACATTTAGTACCACAGGAAGGTTCTGGTTAAAAGACATTTAGTACCACAGGAAGGTTCTGGTTAAAAGACATTTAGTACCACAGGAAGGCCTTGGTTTAAAGACATTTTAGCTGACTGTCTAAGAACCATGGTGAATAACCCTAAATTCATTACCGTTGTTTCTAGGTACATTTTTAAGTAATTTTCATTTTGCAGGTAATTACGTTAATTTTGACGGTTAAAGTATTGTTTCGAATTTCGCTGTTGATGGGTTAAGTTCGGGTTTTAGAGATCAGCGTTGATCTGTTCATTTGTGGTTTACTAAAAACGTTACTGATGGGGTAAGATGTGGTTTTAGAATCCTTTGATCTAAATTGATTAAGGTGTGGTTTCATAGATCGTTGCTGATGGATTAAGGTGTGGTTTTGGAGTTGGTTAGTAATATCTGAAACAAGAACTATAATATTAAACGAAAGAGTTTTAGAGATACCACAGTAACAGTAAATCTTAAAACACCAACTACAGCATTTAATACACGTAATAAAGTTTTCTGATATATTGATTATATTTGATACTAGGCCTACTTTTCTTAATCCTTATTCTTTAGATACGTGAATGTACCTACATGTAAAATCTCCACCTTACAGGTTTTTCTGTATTTAATTTCACTATTTTTCTTTATAAACTGTTTTTTTCCATTCTGCAAAAAACTGTAGACCATATATTAATCAGAAGATGTGGTTGAAATGCATTATTACATTTTCATTCATTAGATATTTCATACTAAAGAAAGTAGGTTTAGATACAAACATTCAATGAAACTGGTTTATATAAAAGTGATACAGAATTTTACGTCAGAAATTTCGATCTCAAACAAGTATCAGATGAAAGCTTTTCTTAATGTCTCAAAAGCTTTAAAGAAAACAGCATCAAACAAACCGGCATATCTTCATGTGAATGTAAGTAGATTTGAAATGATGCTGTGGCTTCTAGTTACATTTGATTAAAGGGAATTTATTAACATAGCAAAATATATGCAACATGAACATTACTAAACATTGTGTTTAGATATTCTACATACATTAAAACAAACGTCTTTAGAACATGAACATTACTAAACATTGTGTTTAGATATTCTATATACATTGAAACAAACGTCTTTACAAAATGAACAGTAATAAACGTTATGTTCAGATATTCTACATACACTGTTTGATTGAAATAAACGACGTCTCTACAAAGTGAACAGTAATAAACTGTGTTTAGATATTCTACATACATTGTTTAATTGAAATAAACGTCTCTACAACATGAACAGTAATAAACTGTGTTTAGATATTCTACATACATTGTTTGTTTGATACAAACGACGTCTCTACAACATGAACAGTAATAAATGATGTATTTCGGTATTCTACATACATTGTTTGTTTGATACAAACAACGTCTCTACAACATGAACAGTAATAAACGATGTGTTTAGGTATTCTACATATATTGTTTGTTTGATACAAACAACGTCTCTACAACATGAACAGTAATAAACGATGTGTTTCGGTATTCTACATATATTGTTTGTTTGATACAAACAACGTCTCTACAACATGAACAGTAATAAACGATGTGTTTAGGTATTCTACATATATTGTTTGTTTGATACAAACAACGTCTCTACAACATGAACAGTAATAAACGATGTGTTTAGGTATTCTACATACATTGTTTGATTGATACAAACGACGTCTCTACAACATGAACAGTAATAAACTGTGTTTAGATATTCTACATACATTGTTTGATTGACGCAAACGACGTTTCTACAACATGAACAGTAATAAACGATGTGTATAGGTATTCTACATACATTGTTTGTTTGATACAAACAACGTCTCTACAACATGAACAGTAATAAACGATGTGTTTCGGTATTCTACATACATTGTTTGATTGATACAAACGACACCTATATAATACGAACATTTCAGGTAAATTATTATTATTTTATACAAATAGATAGATAGACAACACACAGGAAGTCAGAATGAAGAAACTCAATGAAACATACACACGACACGTACATCAAACACTGGTTTACTGGTCTTGGTAGAACTTTAACTGCTGTTACTGGATAATAAGGATGATATTTGTGGACGTTGTAAGACTAGTCTTGTACCTTGTAAGAGTTAGATAAGGAAAGGTCCTTCCATCTGTTACTTACTGATTGTCTTGTCGGTAGCTTTACATAAGGAACAAGATAAGATACGAGTTGTCTATATTATTAGGACTGTGATAACCACTATTAACTCGTGATGTTAAACACCTCCCTGTCACGAACTGGTTCTCTCTGATTTATTTACCAAGAACCTGTACCTTATCGACATTTTCAGGATGAAATTGAGATTATATAAACATATCACTGTTTGCCTTTGTTTCTATGAATACTGTGAACATTTCACCAACCTTTACCCACACCTTGAGAATTTAATAAAGATCTAAAGGCTACTGAATCTCACCCCTAGATGGCAGCACTAAAATGTTTCATGTCATCTGGGAACTTTGGGATCAGTGGAAATTTCTCGGGGACTTCTTAGACGTTTCAGGAGTCCGAATAGTAAGAGTGGATTTACTGGGATACTCATACATCTAAACTAGGGGTGTTTGGATCTTTAGATCTACAACCACCCTAGGTGCCACTATCAGAGAGCATAAGCAGCTTACTAACCCAAGACAAATGCTCTAAAAATTACTCACCCTGCTTTGTTCATTTCTTCGCTTCATGCTTGCTCACCTTGGTTCTTAGGATATACAATACTGTATTCACGCAGGGATTTCTTTTTCAATCACTGGTTATGCTTTTAACGTTAAGCCATTCACGAAGTCTTATATTTTGTGTGGGGATAAATAGAAAATAATGTTCTGTATATCCCAGATAATATTTGAACTGAAAGCTTTGTTTGTTATCAAATCATTTTAAACCGAAATTACTTCCATGGTTTTGATTAATAGAACGCCCTTCCTGTGTTTTCTCGGGCTTTTCTTGTTGTCTCCCATATCTAATTCTAGGCATTAGATCGACACATCCCCATCTTCAAGGATCATAAGACCTGTACAAGCCGATGATTCTGTTCTGACTGTCAAGTCCTATATTGTCCGTTGATTCTGTTCTGGCTGTCAAGTCCTATATTGGCCGTTGATTCTGTTCTGACTGTCAAGTCCTATATTGTCCGATAATTCTGTTCTGGCTGTCAAGTCCTATATTGGCCATTGATTCTGTTCTGACTGTCAAGTCCTATATTGTCCGTAGATTCTGTTCTGGCTGTAAAGTCCAATATTGGCCGTTGATTCTGATCTGGCTATCAAGTCCCACGTGGACTGTTGATTTTGTTCTGACTATCAAGTCCCATGTGGACTGTTGGTTCTGTTCTGGCTGTCAAGTCCCATGTGGACTGATGATTCTGTTCTGGCTGTAAAGTACCTTGTGGACTGTTGATTCTGTTCTGGTTGTCAAGAGCCATGTGGACTGTTGATTCTGTTCTGGCTATCAAGTTTCATGTGGACTGTTGATTCTGTTCTGACTATCAAGTCCGATGTGGACTGTTGATTCTGTTCTGGCTATCAAGTCCCATGTGGACTGTTGATTCTGTTCTGACTGTCAAGTCCCATGTGAATTGTTTATTCTGTTCTGACTGTCAAGTCCCATGTGGACTGTTGATTCTGTTCTAGCTGTCAAGTGCCATGTGGACTGTTTATTCTGTTCTGGCATTCAAGTCCCACGTGGACTGTTGATTCTGTTCTGACTGTCAAGTCCCATGTGGACTGTTGATTCTGTTCTGACTGTCAAGTCCCATGTAAACTGTTGATTCTGTTCTGACTGTCAAGTCCCATGTGGACTGTTGATTCTGTTCTGACTGTCAAGTACCATGTGGACTGTTGATTCTCTTGTGGCTGTAAAGTCCCATGTGGACTGTTGATTCTGTTCTGACTATCAAGTCCCATGTAGACTGTTGATTCTGTTCTGGCTGTCAAGTCCCATGTGGACTGTTGATTCTGTTCTGACTGTCAATTCCCATGTGGACTGTTGATTCTGTTCTGACTGTCAAGTCCCATGTGCACTGTTGATTCTGTTCTGACTATCAAGTCCCATGTGGACTGTTGATTCTGTTCTGGCTGTCAAGTCCCATGTGGACTGTTGATTCTGTTCTGACTGTCAATTCCCATGTGGACTGTTGATTCTGTTCTGACTGTCAAGTGCCATGTGTACTGTTGATTCTGTTCAGACTGTCACGTCCCATGTGGACTGTTGATTCTGTTCTGGCTGTAAAGTCCTATATTGGCCGTTGATTCTGTTCTGGCTGTCAAGTCCCATGTGGACTGTTGATTCTGTAATGGTTGTCAAGTCCCATGTGGACTCTTGATCCTGTTCTGGCTGTAAAGTCCCTTGTGGACTGTTGATGGTGTTCTGACTGTCAAGTCCCATGTGGACTGTTCATTTTTTTCTGACTGTCAAGTCCCATGTGGACTGTTGATTCTGTTCTGACTGTCAAGTCCCATGTGGACTGTTGATTCTGTTCTGACTGTCAAGTCCCATGTGGACTGTTGCTTCTGTTGTGACTGTCAAGTCCCATGTGGACTGTTGATTCTGTTTTTACTGTCAAGTCCCATGTTGACTGTTGATTCTGTTCTGACTGTCAAGTCCCATGTGGACTGTTGATTTTGTTCTGACTGTCAAGTCCAGTGTAAACTGTTGATTCTGTTCTAACTGTCAAGTCCCGTGTAAACTGTTCATTCTGTTCTGACTTCCTTAATTCTCTCCATGTCCTTTGCTTCTAGCTGTACCAACTTTTCTTTATTCCATGATCTTTTTTCTTCATGGCCTTCCACATTAGTCTCTCAGGCAAATTTAGAACATGAGCAGGATAAAAATGAAGACCTGCTGGCTGTGCTTCATCCCACGATTTGGGTTCAAACTTACTATCCTCACCTATAAACTAATCAAACTTACTAACCACACCTATAAACTAATCAAACTTACTATCCACACCTATAAACTAATCAAACTTATTATCCACACCTATAAACTAATCAAACTTATTATCCACACCTATAAACTAATCAAACTTACTATCCACACCTATAAACTAATCAAACTTATTATCCACACCTATAAACTAATCAAACTTATTATCCACACCTATAAACTAATCAAACTTATTATCCACACCTATAAACTAATCAAACTTATTATCCACATCTATAAACTAATCAAACTTACTATCCACACCTATAAACTAATCAAACTTATTATCACGCCTATAAACTAATCAAGGCTTATTATCCACATCTATAAACTAATCAAACTTACTATCCACATCTATAAACTAATCAGGCTTACTATCCACACCTATAAACTAATCAAACTTATTATCACACCTATAAATCTCAATCAAACTTATTATCACATCTATAAACTAATCAAACTTACTATCCACACTCTATAAAACTAATCAAACTTACTATCCACACCTATAAACTAATCAAACTTATTATCCACACCTATAAACTAATCAAACTTACTATTTACACCTATAAACTAATCAAACTTATTATCCACACCTATAAGCTAATCAAACATACTAACCACACCTATAAACTAATTAAACTTGCTATCCACATCTATAAACTAATCAAACTTACTATCCACGTCTATAAACTAATCAAATTTTCTATCCACAACTCAAAACTAATCAAACTTACTATCCACAACTATAAACTAATCAAACTTGCTATCCACATATGTAAACTAATCAAACTTACGATCCACACATATAAACTAATCAAACTTAGTATCCAAACCTATAAACAAATCAAACTTACTATCCACATTGATAAACTAATCAAACTTACTATCCACACCTATAAACTAATCAAACTTACTATCCACACCTATAAACTAATGAAACTTATTCTCCACACTTATAAACTAAACAAACTTACTATCCACACCTATAAACTGATCAAACTTACTATCCACATCTATAAACTAATCAAACTTACTATCCACATCTATAAACTAATCAAACTTACTATCCACACCTATGAACTAATCAGACTTACTATCCACAATTATAAACTAATCAAACTTACTATCCATACCTATAAAGTAATCAAACGTAATATCCATACATAAAAACTAATCAAACTTACTATCAACACCTATAAACTAATCAAACTTACTATCCACACCTATAAACTAATCAAACTTACTATCCACACCTATAAACTAATCAAACTTACTATCCACACCTATAAAGTAATGAAACTTACTAACCACACCTATAAACTAATGAAACTTACTAACCACACCTATAAACTAATCAAACTTACTATCCACACCTATAAACTAATCAAACTTACTATCCACACCTATAAACTAATCAAACTTATTCTCCACACTTATAAACTAATCAAACCTACTATCCACACCTATAAACTAATCAAACTTACTATCCACACCTATAAACTAATCAAACCTACTATACACACCTATAAAGTAATGAAATTTACTAACCACACCTATAAACTAATCAAACTTGCTATCCACATACATAAACTAATCAAACTTACTAATTTAGTGTTGTTGTTTGTATTTGTTATGAACTGTTCTCACTAATTTAGTGATGTTGTTTGTATTTGTTATGATGAACTGTTCTCACTAATTTAGTGTTGTTGTTTTTATTTGTTATGAAGAACTGTTCTTACTAATTTAGTGATGTTGTTTTTATTTGTTATGAAGAACTGTTCTTACTAATTTAGTGATGTTGTTTTTATTTGTTATGATGAACTGTTCTCACTAATTTAGTGATGTTGTTTTTATTTGTTATGAAGAACTGTTCTTACTAATTTAGTAATGTTGTTTTTATTTGTTATGATGAACTGTTCTCACTAATTTAGTAATGTTGTTTTTATTTGTTATGATGAACTGTTCTCACTAATTTAGTGATGTTGTTTTTATTTGTTATGATGAACTGTTCTCACTAATTTAGTGATGTTGTTTTTATTTGTTATGATGAACTGTTCTCACTAATTTAGTAATGTTGTTTTTCTTTGTTTTGGTTTACTGCCCTCACTAATTTAGTGTTGTTGTTTATATTTGTTATGATGAACTGTTCTCACTAATTTAGTGATGTTGTTTTTATTTGTTATGATGAACTGTTCTTACTAATTTAGTGATGTTGTTTTTATTTGTTTTGATGAACTGTTCTCACTAATTTAGTAATGTTGTTTATATTTGTTATGATGAACTGTTCTCACTAATTTAGTGATGTTGTTTTTATTTGTTATGATGAACTGTTCTCACTAATTTAGTGATGTTGTTTTTATTTGTTATGATGAACTGTTCTCACTAATTTAGTGATGTTGTTTTTATTTGTTATGATAAACTGTTCTTACTAATTTAGTGATGTTGTTTTTATTTGTTTTGGTTTACTGCCCTCACTAATTTAGTGTTGTTGTTTATATTTGTTATGATGAACTGTTCTCACTAATTTAGTGATGTTGTTTTTATTTGTTTTGGTTTACTGCCCTCACTAATTTAGTGATGTTGTTTTTATTTGTTATGATAAACTGTTCTTACTAATTTAGTGATGTTGTTTTTATTTGTTTTGGTTTACTGCCCTCACTAATTTAGTGTTGTTGTTTATATTTGTTATGATGAACTGTTCTCACTAATTTAGTGATATTGTTTTTATTTGTTTTGGTTTACTGCCCTCACTAATTTAGTGTTGTTGTTTATATTTGTTATGATGGACTGTTCTCACTAATTTAGTAATGTTGTTTTTGTTTGTTTTGATGAACTGTTCTCACTGATTTAGTGATGTTGTTTTTGTTTGTTTTGATGAACTGTTCTCACTGATTTAGTGATGTTGTTTTTATTTGTTTTGGTTTACTGCCCTCACTAATTTAGTGATGTTGTTTTTATTTGTTTTGGTTTACTGCCCTCACTAATTTAGTGATGTTGTTTTTATTTGTTATGATAAACTGTTCTTACTAATTTAGTGATGTTGTTTTTATTTGTTATGATGAACTGTTCTCACTAATTTAGTGTTGCTGTTTGTATTTGTTATGATGAACTGTTCTTACTAATTTAGTGATGTTGTTTTTATTTGTTTTGATGAACTGTTCTCACTAATTTAGTAATGTTGTTTATATTTGTTATGATGAACTGTACTCACTAATTTAGTGATGTTGTTTTTATTTGTTATGATGAACTGTTCTCACTAATTTAGTGATGTTGTTTTTATTTGTTATGATGAACTGTTCTCACTAATTTAGTGATGTTGTTTTTATTTGTTTTGGTTTACTGCCCTCACTAATTTAGTGATGTTGTTTTTATTTGTTATGATAAACTGTTCTTACTAATTTAGTGATGTTGTTTTTATTTCTTTTGGTTTACTGCCCTCACTAATTTAGTGTTGTTGTTTATATTTGTTATGATGAACTGTTCTCACTAATTTAGTGATATTGTTTTTATTTGTTTTGGTTTACTGCCCTCACTAATTTAGTGTTGTTGTTTATATTTGTTATGATGAACTGTTCTCACTAATTTAGTAATGTTGTTTTTGTTTGTTTTGATGAACTGTTCTCACTGATTTAGTGATGTTGTTTTTGTTTGTTTTGATGAACTGTTCTCACTGATTTAGTGATGTTGTTTTTATTTGTTTTGGTTTACTGCCCTCACTAATTTAGTGATGTTGTTTTTATTTGTTTTGGTTTACTGCCCTCACTAATTTAGTGATGTTGTTTTTATTTGTTATGATAAACTGTTCTTACTAATTTAGTGATGTTGTTTTTATTTGTTATGATGAACTGTTCTCACTAATTTAGTGTTGCTGTTTGTATTTGTTATGATGAACTGTTCTTACTAATTTAGTAATGTTGTTTTTATTTGTTTTGGTTTACTGCCCTCACTAATTTAGTGATGTTGTTTTTATTTGTTTTGATGAGCTGTTCTCACTAATTTAGTAATGTTGTTTTTATTTGTTATGATGAACTGTTCTTACTAATTTAGTGATGTTGTTTTTATTTGTTTTGATGAACTGTTCTCACTAATTTAGTAATGTTGTTTATATTTGTTATGATGAACTGTTCTCACTAATTTAGTGATGTTGTTTTTATTTGTTATGATGAACTGTTCTCACTAATTTAGTGATGTTGTTTTTATTTGTTATGATGAACTGTTCTCACTAATTTAGTGATGTTGTTTTTATTTGTTATGATAAACTGTTCTTACTAATTTAGTGATGTTGTTTTTATTTGTTTTGGTTTACTGCCCTCACTAATTTAGTGTTGTTGTTTATATTTGTTATGATGAACTGTTCTCACTAATTTAGTGATGTTGTTTTTATTTGTTTTGGTTTACTGCCCTCACTAATTTAGTGATGTTGTTTTTATTTGTTATGATAAACTGTTCTTACTAATTTAGTGATGTTGTTTTTTTATTTGTTTTGGTTTACTGCCCTCACTAATTTAGTGTTGTTGTTTATATTTGTTATGATGAACTGTTCTCACTAATTTAGTGATATTGTTTTTATTTGTTTTGGTTTACTGCCCTCACTAATTTAGTGTTGTTGTTTATATTTGTTATGATGAACTGTTCTCACTAATTTAGTAATGTTGTTTTTGTTTGTTTTGATGAACTGTTCTCACTAATTTAGTGATGTTGTTTTTATTTGTTTTGATGAACTGTTCTCACTAATTTAGTGATGTTGTTTTTATTTGTTTTGGTTTACTGCCCTCACTAATTTAGTGATGTTGTTTTTATTTGTTTTGGTTTACTGCCCTCACTAATTTAGTGATGTTGTTTTTATTTGTTATGATAAACTGTTCTTACTAATTTAGTGATGTTGTTTTTATTTGTTATGATGAACTGTTCTCACTAATTTAGTGTTGCTGTTTGTATTTGTTATGATGAACTGTTCTTACTAATTTAGTAATGTTGTTTTTATTTGTTTTGGTTTACTGCCCTCACTAATTTAGTGATGTTGTTTTTATTTGTTTTGATGAGCTGTTCTCACTAATTTAGTAATGTTGTTTTTATTTGTTATGATGAACTGTTCTCACTAATTTAGTGATGTTGTTTTTATTTGTTATGATGAACTGTTCTCACTAATTTAGTGATGTTGTTTTTATTTGTTATGATGAACTGTTCTTACTAATTTAGTAATGTTGTTTTTATTTGTTTTGGTTTACTGCCCTCACTAATTTAGTGTTGTTGTTTATATTTGTTATGATGAACTGTTCTCACTAATTTAGTGATGTTGTTTTTATTTGTTATGATGAACTGTTCTTACTAATTTAGTGATGTTGTTTTTATTTGTTTTGATGAACTGTTCTCACTAATTTAGTAATGTTGTTTATATTTGTTTTGGTTTACTGCCCTCACTAATTTAGTGATGTTGTTTTTATTTGTTTTGGTTTACTGCCCTCACTAATTTAGTGATGTTGTTTTTATTTGTTCTGATGAACTGTTCTCACTAATTTAGTAATGTTGTTTTTGTTTGTTTTGATGAACTGTTCTCACTGATTTAGTAATGTTGTTTATATTTGTTATGATGAACTGTTCTCACTAATTTAGTGATGTTGTTTTTATTTGTTTTGATGAACTGTTCTCACTAATTTAGTGATGTTGTTTTTATTTGTTTTGATGAACTGTTTTCACTGATTTAGTGATGTTGTTTTTATTTGTTTTGATGAACTGTTCTCACTAATTTAGTGATATTGTTTTTATTTGTTATGATTAACTGTTCTCACTGATTTAGTAATGTTGTTTTCATTTGTTATGATGAACTGTTCTCACTAATTTAGTGATGTTGTTTTTATTTGTTTTGGTTTACTGCCCTCACTAATTTAGTGTTGTTGTTTATATTTGTTATGATGAACTGTTCTCACTAATTTAGTGATGTTGTTTTTATTTGTTTTGGTTTACTGCCCTCACTAATTTAGTGATGTTGTTTTTATTTGTTATGATAAACTGTTCTTACTAATTTAGTGATGTTGTTTTTATTTGTTTTGGTTTACTGCCCTCACTAATTTAGTGTTGTTGTTTATATTTGTTATGATGAACTGTTCTCACTAATTTAGTGATGTTGTTTTTATTTGTTTTGGTTTACTGCCCTCACTAATTTAGTGTTGTTGTTTTTATTTGTTTTGATGAACTGTTCTCACTAATTTAGTGATGTCGTTTTTATTTGTTTTGGTTTACTGCCCTCACTAATTTAGTGTTGTTGTTTTTATTTGTTTTGATGAACTGTTCTCACTAATTTAGTAATGTTGTTTTTATTTGTTATGATGAACTGTTCTTACTAATTTAGTAATGTTGTTTTTATTTGTTATGATAAACTGTTCTTACTAATTTAGTGATGTTGTTTTTATTTGTTTTGGTTTACTGCCCTCACTAATTTAGTGTTGTTGTTTATATTTGTTATGATGAACTGTTCTCACTAATTTAGTGATGTCGTTTTTATTTGTTTTGGTTTACTGCCCTCACTAATTTAGTGTTGTTGTTTATATTTGTTCTGATGAACTGTTCTCACTAATTTAGTAATGTTGTTTTTGTTTGTTTTGATGAACTGTTCTCACTGATTTAGTAATGTTGTTTATATTTGTTATGATGAACTGTTCTTACTAATTTAGTGATGTTGTTTTTATTTGTTTTGGTTTACTGCCCTCACTAATTTAGTGTTGTTGTTTATATTTGTTATGATGAACTGTTCTCACTAATTTAGTAATGTTGTTTTTATTTGTTTTGATGAACTGTTCTCACTAATTTAGTAATGTTGTTTATATTTGTTATGATGAACTGTTCTCACTAATTTAGTGATGTTGTTTTTATTTGTTATGATGAACTGTTCTCACTAATTTAGTGATGTTGTTTTTATTTGTTATGATGAACTGTTCTCACTAATTTAGTGATGTTGTTTTTATTTGTTATGATGAACTGTTCTTACTAATTTAGTAATGTTGTTTTTATTTGTTTTGGTTTACTGCCCTCACTAATTTAGTGTTGTTGTTTATATTTGTTATGATGAACTGTTCTCACTAATTTAGTGATGTTGTTTTTATTTGTTATGATGAACTGTTCTCACTAATTTAGTGATGTTGTTTTTATTTGTTTTGATGAACTGTTCTCACTAATTTAGTAATGTTGTTTATATTTGTTATGATGAACTGTTCTCACTAATTTAGTGATGTTGTTTTTATTTGTTTTGGTTTACTGCCCTCACTAATTTAGTGATGTTGTTTTTATTTGTTTTGATGAACTGTTCTCACTAATTTAGTAATGTTGTTTATATTTGTTATGATGAACTGTTCTCACTAATTTAGTGATGTTGTTTTTTTATTTGTTATGATAAACTGTTCTTACTAATTTAGTGTTGCTGTTTTTTATTTGTTTTGATGAACTGTTCTCACTAATTTAGTAATGTTGTTTATATTTGTTATGATGAACTGTTCTCACTAATTTAGTGATGTTGTTTTTATTTGTTTTGGTTTACTGCCCTCACTAATTTAGTGATGTTGTTTTTATTTGTTTTGATGAACTGTTCTCACTAATTTAGTGATGTTGTTTTTATTTGTTTTGGTTTACTGCCCTCACTAATTTAGTGATGTTGTTTTTATTTGTTTTGATGAACTGTTCTCACTAATTTAGTAATGTTGTTTATATTTGTTATGATGAACTGTTCTCACTAATTTAGTGATGTTGTTTTTATTTGTTATGATAAACTGTTCTTACTAATTTAGTGTTGCTGTTTTTATTTGTTTTGATGAACTGTTCTCACTAATTTAGTAATGTTGTTTATATTTGTTATGATGAACTGTTCTCACTAATTTAGTGATGTTGTTTTTATTTGTTTTGGTTTACTGCCCTCACTAATTTAGTGATGTTGTTTTTATTTGTTTTGATGAACTGTTCTCACTAATTTAGTAATGTTGTTTATATTTGTTATGATGAACTGTTCTCACTAATTTAGTGATGTTGTTTTTATTTGTTATGATGAACTGTTGTCACTAATTTAGTAATGTTGTTTTTGTTTGTTATGGTGAACTGTTCTCAGTAATTTAGTGTTGCTGTTTTTATTTGTTTTGGTTTACTGCCCTCACTAATTTAGTGTTGTTGTTTATATTTGTTATGATGAACTGTTCTCACTAATTTAGTGATGTTGTTTTTATTTGTTTTGGTTTACTGCCCTCACTAATTTAGTGTTGTTGTTTATATTTGTTCTGATGAACTGTTCTCACTAATTTAGTAATGTTGTTTTTGTTTGTTTTGATGAACTGTTCTCACTGATTTAGTAATGTTGTTTATATTTGTTATGATGAACTGTTCTCACTAATTTAGTGATGTTGTTTTTATTTGTTATGATGAACTGTTGTCACTAATTTAGTAATGTTGTTTTTTTGTTTGTTATGGTGAACTGTTCTCAGTAATTTAGTGTTGCTGTTTTTATTTGTTTTGATGAACTGTTCTCACTAATTTAGTAATGTTGTTTTTATTTGTTATGATGAACTGTTCTCACTAATTTAGTAATGTTGTTTTTATTTGTTATGATGAACTGTACTCACTAATTTAGTGATGTTGTTTTTATTTGTTTTGATGAACTGTTCTCACTAATTTAGTGATGTTGTTTTTATTTGTTTTGATGAACTGTTTTCACTGATTTAGTGATGTTGTTTTTATTTGTTTTGATGAACTGTTCTCACTAATTTAGTAATGTTGTTTTTATTTGTTTTGGTTTACTGCCCTCACTAATTTAGTGTTGTTGTTTATATTTGTTATGATGAACTGTTCTCACTAATTTAGTAATGTTGTTTTTATTTGTTTTGATGAACTGTTCTCACTAATTTAGTAATGTTGTTTATATTTGTTATGATGAACTGTTCTCACTAATTTAGTGATGTTGTTTTTATTTGTTATGATGAACTGTTCTCACTAATTTAGTGATGTTGTTTTTATTTGTTATGATGAACTGTTCTCACTAATTTAGTGATGTTGTTTTTATTTGTTATGATGAACTGTTCTTACTAATTTAGTAATGTTGTTTTTATTTGTTTTGGTTTACTGCCCTCACTAATTTAGTGTTGTTGTTTATATTTGTTATGATGAACTGTTCTCACTAATTTAGTGATGTTGTTTTTATTTGTTATGATGAACTGTTCTTACTAATTTAGTGATGTTGTTTTTATTTGTTTTGATGAACTGTTCTCACTAATTTAGTAATGTTGTTTATATTTGTTATGATGAACTGTTCTCACTAATTTAGTGATGTTGTTTTTATTTGTTATGATAAACTGTTCTTACTAATTTAGTGTTGCTGTTTTTATTTGTTTTGATGAACTGTTCTCACTAATTTAGTAATGTTGTTTATATTTGTTATGATGAACTGTTCTCACTAATTTAGTGTTGCTGTTTTTATTTGTTTTGGTTTACTGTCCTCACTAATTTAGTGATGTTGTTTTTATTTGTTTTGATGAACTGTTCTTACTAATTTAGTAATGTTGTTTATATTTGTTATGATGAACTGTTCTCACTAATTTAGTGATGTTGTTTTTATTTGTTATGATGAACTGTTGTCACTAATTTAGTAATGTTGTTTTTGTTTGTTATGGTGAACTGTTCTCAGTAATTTAGTGTTGCTGTTTTTATTTGTTTTGATGAACTGTTCTCACTAATTTAGTAATGTTGTTTTTATTTGTTATGATGAACTGTTCTTACTAATTTAGTAATGTTGTTTTTATTTGTTATGATAAACTGTTCTTACTAACTTAGTGATGTTGTTTTTATTTGTTTTGGTTTACTGCCCTCACTAATTTAGTGTTGTTGTTTATATTTGTTATGATGAACTGTTCTCACTAATTTAGTGATGTTGTTTTTATTTGTTTTGGTTTACTGCCCTCACTAATTTAGTGTTGTTGTTTATATTTGTTCTGATGAACTGTTCTCACTAATTTAGTAATGTTGTTTTTGTTTGTTTTGATGAACTGTTCTCACTGATTTAGTAATGTTGTTTATATTTGTTATGATGAACTGTTCTCACTAATTTAGTGATGTTGTTTTTATTTGTTTTGATGAACTGTTCTCACTAATTTAGTGATGTTGTTTTTATTTGTTTTGATGAACTGTTTTCACTGATTTAGTGATGTTGTTTTTATTTGTTTTGATGAACTGTTCTCACTAATTTAGTGATATTGTTTTTATTTGTTATGATTAACTGTTCTCACTGATTTAGTAATGTTGTTTTCATTTGTTATGATGAACTGTTCTCACTAATTTAGTGATGTTGTTTTTATTTGTTTTGGTTTACTGCCCTCACTAATTTAGTGTTGTTGTTTATATTTGTTATGATGAACTGTTCTCACTAATTTAGTGATGTTGTTTTTATTTGTTTTGGTTTACTGCCCTCACTAATTTAGTGATGTTGTTTTTATTTGTTATGATAAACTGTTCTTACTAATTTAGTGATGTTGTTTTTATTTGTTTTGGTTTACTGCCCTCACTAATTTAGTGTTGTTGTTTATATTTGTTATGATGAACTGTTCTCACTAATTTAGTGATATTGTTTTTATTCGTTTTGGTTTACTGCCCTCACTAATTTAGTGTTGTTGTTTTTATTTGTTTTGATGAACTGTTCTCACTAATTTAGTAATGTTGTTTATATTTGTTATGATGAACTGTTCTCACTAATTTAGTAATGTTGTTTTTATTTGTTATGATGAACTGTTCTTACTAATTTAGTAATGTTGTTTTTATTTGTTATGATAAACTGTTCTTACTAATTTAGTGATGTTGTTTTTATTTGTTTTGGTTTACTGCCCTCACTAATTTAGTGTTGTTGTTTATATTTGTTATGATGAACTGTTCTCACTAATTTAGTGATGTCGTTTTTATTTGTTTTGGTTTACTGCCCTCACTAATTTAGTGTTGTTGTTTTTATTTGTTTTGATGAACTGTTCTCACTAATTTAGTAATGTTGTTTTTATTTGTTATGATGAACTGTTCTTACTAATTTAGTAATGTTGTTTTTATTTGTTATGATAAACTGTTCTTACTAATTTAGTGATGTTGTTTTTATTTGTTTTGGTTTACTGCCCTCACTAATTTAGTGTTGTTGTTTATATTTGTTATGATGAACTGTTCTCACTAATTTAGTGATGTCGTTTTTATTTGTTTTGGTTTACTGCCCTCACTAATTTAGTGTTGTTGTTTATATTTGTTCTGATGAACTGTTCTCACTAATTTAGTAATGTTGTTTTTGTTTGTTTTGATGAACTGTTCTCACTGATTTAGTAATGTTGTTTATATTTGTTATGATGAACTGTTCTCACTAATTTAGTGATGTTGTTTTTATTTGTTATGATGAACTGTTGTCACTAATTTAGTAATGTTGTTTTTGTTTGTTATGGTGAACTGTTCTCAGTAATTTAGTGTTGCTGTTTTTATTTGTTTTGATGAACTGTTCTCACTAATTTAGTAATGTTGTTTTTATTTGTTATGATGAACTGTTCTCACTAATTTAGTAATGTTGTTTTTATTTGTTATGATGAACTGTACTCACTAATTTAGTGATGTTGTTTTTATTTGTTTTGATGAACTGTTCTCACTAATTTAGTGATGTTGTTTTTATTTGTTTTGATGAACTGTTTTCACTGATTTAGTGATGTTGTTTTTATTTGTTTTGATGAACTGTTCTCACTAATTTAGTGATATTGTTTTTATTTGTTATGATTAACTGTTCTCACTGATTTAGTAATGTTGTTTTCATTTGTTATGATGAACTGTTCTCACTAATTTAGTGATGTTGTTTTTATTTGTTTTGGTTTACTGCCCTCATTAATTTAGTGTTGTTGTTTATATTTGTTATGATGAACTGTTCTCACTAATTTAGTGATGTTGTTTTTATTTGTTTTGGTTTATTGCCCTCACTAATTTAGTGATGTTGTTTTTATTTGTTATGATAAACTGTTCTTACTAATTTAGTGATGTTGTTTTTATTTGTTTTGGTTTACTGCCCTCACTAATTTAGTGTTGTTGTTTATATTTGTTATGATGAACTGTTCTCATTAATTTAGTGATATTGTTTTTATTTGTTTTGGTTTACTGCCCTCACTAATTTAGTGTTGTTGTTTATATTTGTTATGATGAACTGTTCTCACTAATTTAGTAATGTTGTTTTTGTTTGTTTTGATGAACTGTTCTCACTGATTTAGTGATGTTGTTTTTGTTTGTTTTGATGAACTGTTCTCACTGATTTAGTGATGTTGTTTTTATTTGTTTTGGTTTACTGCCCTCACTAATTTAGTGATGTTGTTTTTATTTGTTATGATAAACTGTTCTTACTAATTTAGTGATGTTGTTTTTATTTGTTTTGATGAACTGTTCTCACTAATTTAGTGTTGCTGTTTGTATTTGTTATGATGAACTGTTCTTACTAATTTAGTAATGTTGTTTTTATTTGTTTTGGTTTACTGCCCTCACTAATTTAGTGATGTTGTTTTTATTTGTTTTGATGAGCTGTTCTCACTAACTTAGTAATGTTGTTTATATTTGTTATGATGAACTGTTCTCACTAATTTAGTGATGTTGTTTTTATTTGTTATGATGAACTGTTCTCACTAATTTAGTGATGTTGTTTTTATTTGTTATGATGAACTGTTCTTACTAATTTAGTAATGTTGTTTTTATTTGTTTTGGTTTACTGCCCTCACTAATTTAGTGTTGTTGTTTATATTTGTTATGATGAACTGTTCTCACTAATTTAGTGATGTTGTTTTTATTTGTTATGATGAACTGTTCTTACTAATTTAGTGATGTTGTTTTTATTTGTTTTGATGAACTGTTCTCACTAATTTAGTAATGTTGTTTATATTTGTTATGATGAACTGTTCTCACTAATTTAGTGATGTTGTTTTTATTTGTTATGATAAACTGTTCTTACTAATTTAGTGTTGCTGTTTTTATTTGTTTTGATGAACTGTTCTCACTAATTTAGTAATGTTGTTTATATTTGTTATGATGAACTGTTCTCACTAATTTAGTGATGTTGTTTTTTTATTTGTTTTGGTTTACTGCCCTCACTAATTTAGTGATGTTGTTTTTATTTGTTTTGATGAACTGTTCTCACTAATTTAGTAATGTTGTTTATATTTGTTATGATGAACTGTTCTCACTAATTTAGTGATGTTGTTTTTATTTGTTATGATAAACTGTTCTTACTAATTTAGTGTTGCTGTTTTTATTTGTTTTGATGAACTGTTCTCACTAATTTAGTAATGTTGTTTATATTTGTTATGATGAACTGTTCTCACTAATTTAGTGATGTTGTTTTTATTTGTTTTGGTTTACTGCCCTCACTAATTTAGTGATGTTGTTTTTATTTGTTTTGATGAACTGTTCTCACTAATTTAGTAATGTTGTTTATATTTGTTATGATGAACTGTTCTCACTAATTTAGTGATGTTGTTTTTATTTGTTATGATAAACTGTTCTTACTAATTTAGTGTTGCTGTTTTTATTTGTTTTGATGAACTGTTCTCACTAATTTAGTAATGTTGTTTATATTTGTTATGATGAACTGTTCTCACTAATTTAGTGATGTTGTTTTTATTTGTTTTGGTTTACTGCCCTCACTAATTTAGTGATGTTGTTTTTATTTGTTTTGATGAACTGTTCTTACTAATTTAGTAATGTTGTTTATATTTGTTATGATGAACTGTTCTCACTAATTTAGTGATGTTGTTTTTATTTGTTATGATGAACTGTTGTTACTAATTTAGTAATGTTGTTTTTGTTTGTTATGGTGAACTGTTCTCAGTAATTTAGTGTTGCTGTTTTTATTTGTTTTGATGAACTGTTCTCACTAATTTAGTAATGTTGTTTTTATTTGTTATGATGAACTGTTCTTACTAATTTAGTAATGTTGTTTTTATTTGTTATGATAAACTGTTCTTACTAACTTAGTGATGTTGTTTTTATTTGTTTTGGTTTACTGCCCTCACTAATTTAGTGTTGTTGTTTATATTTGTTATGATGAACTGTTCTCACTAATTTAGTGATGTTGTTTTATTTGTTTTGGTTTACTGCCCTCACTAATTTAGTGTTGTTGTTTATATTTGTTCTGATGAACTGTTCTCACTAATTTAGTAATGTTGTTTTTGTTTGTTTTGATGAACTGTTCTCACTGATTTAGTAATGTTGTTTATATTTGTTATGATGAACTGTTCTCACTAATTTAGTGATGTTGTTTTTATTTGTTTTGATGAACTGTTCTCACTAATTTAGTGATGTTGTTTTTATTTGTTTTGATGAACTGTTTTCACTGATTTAGTGATGTTGTTTTTATTTGTTTTGATGAACTGTTCTCACTAATTTAGTGATGTTGTTTTATTTGTTATGATTAACTGTTCTCACTGATTTAGTAATGTTGTTTTCATTTGTTATGATGAACTGTTCTCACTAATTTAGTGATGTTGTTTTTATTTGTTTTGGTTTACTGCCCTCACTAATTTAGTGTTGTTGTTTATATTTGTTATGATGAACTGTTCTCACTAATTTAGTGATGTTGTTTTTATTTGTTTTGGTTTACTGCCCTCACTAATTTAGTGATGTTGTTTTTATTTGTTATGATAAACTGTTCTTACTAATTTAGTGATGTTGTTTTTATTTGTTTTGGTTTACTGCCCTCACTAATTTAGTGTTGTTGTTTATATTTGTTATGATGAACTGTTCTCACTAATTTAGTGATATTGTTTTTATTCGTTTTGGTTTACTGCCCTCACTAATTTAGTGTTGTTGTTTTTATTTGTTTTGATGAACTGTTCTCACTAATTTAGTAATGTTGTTTATATTTGTTATGATGAACTGTTCTCACTAATTTAGTAATGTTGTTTTTATTTGTTATGATGAACTGTTCTTACTAATTTAGTAATGTTGTTTTTATTTGTTATGATAAACTGTTCTTACTAATTTAGTGATGTTGTTTTTATTTGTTTTGGTTTACTGCCCTCACTAATTTAGTGTTGTTGTTTATATTTGTTATGATGAACTGTTCTCACTAATTTAGTGATGTCGTTTTTATTTGTTTTGGTTTACTGCCCTCACTAATTTAGTGTTGTTGTTTTTATTTGTTTTGATGAACTGTTCTCACTAATTTAGTAATGTTGTTTTTATTTGTTATGATGAACTGTTCTTACTAATTTAGTAATGTTGTTTTTATTTGTTATGATAAACTGTTCTTACTAATTTAGTGATGTTGTTTTTATTTGTTTTGGTTTACTGCCCTCACTAATTTAGTGTTGTTGTTTATATTTGTTATGATGAACTGTTCTCACTAATTTAGTGATGTCGTTTTTATTTGTTTTGGTTTACTGCCCTCACTAATTTAGTGTTGTTGTTTATATTTGTTCTGATGAACTGTTCTCACTAATTTAGTAATGTTGTTTTTGTTTGTTTTGATGAACTGTTCTCACTGATTTAGTAATGTTGTTTATATTTGTTATGATGAACTGTTCTCACTAATTTAGTGATGTTGTTTTTATTTGTTATGATGAACTGTTGTCACTAATTTAGTAATGTTGTTTTTTTGTTTGTTATGGTGAACTGTTCTCAGTAATTTAGTGTTGCTGTTTTTATTTGTTTTGATGAACTGTTCTCACTAATTTAGTAATGTTGTTTTTATTTGTTATGATGAACTGTTCTCACTAATTTAGTAATGTTGTTTTTATTTGTTATGATGAACTGTACTCACTAATTTAGTGATGTTGTTTTTATTTGTTTTGATGAACTGTTCTCACTAATTTAGTGATGTTGTTTTTATTTGTTTTGATGAACTGTTTTCACTGATTTAGTGATGTTGTTTTTATTTGTTTTGATGAACTGTTCTCACTAATTTAGTGATATTGTTTTTATTTGTTATGATTAACTGTTCTCACTGATTTAGTAATGTTGTTTTCATTTGTTATGATGAACTGTTCTCACTAATTTAGTGATGTTGTTTTTATTTGTTTTGGTTTACTGCCCTCATTAATTTAGTGTTGTTGTTTATATTTGTTATGATGAACTGTTCTCACTAATTTAGTGATGTTGTTTTTATTTGTTTTGGTTTATTGCCCTCACTAATTTAGTGATGTTGTTTTTATTTGTTATGATAAACTGTTCTTACTAATTTAGTGATGTTGTTTTTATTTGTTTTGGTTTACTGCCCTCACTAATTTAGTGTTGTTGTTTATATTTGTTATGATGAACTGTTCTCATTAATTTAGTGATATTGTTTTTATTTGTTTTGGTTTACTGCCCTCACTAATTTAGTGTTGTTGTTTATATTTGTTATGATGAACTGTTCTCACTAATTTAGTAATGTTGTTTTTGTTTGTTTTGATGAACTGTTCTCACTGATTTAGTGATGTTGTTTTTGTTTGTTTTGATGAACTGTTCTCACTGATTTAGTGATGTTGTTTTTATTTGTTTTGGTTTACTGCCCTCACTAGTTTAGTGATGTTGTTTTTATTTGTTTTGGTTTACTGCCCTCACTAATTTAGTGATGTTGTTTTTATTTGTTATGATAAACTGTTCTTACTTATTTAGTGATGTTGTTTTTATTTGTTTTGATGAACTGTTCTCACTAATTTAGTGTTGCTGTTTGTATTTGTTATGATGAACTGTTCTCACTAATTTAGTAATGTTGTTTTTATTTGTTTTGGTTTACTGCCCTCACTAATTTAGTGATGTTGTTTTTATTTGTTTTGATGAGCTGTTCTCACTAACTTAGTAATGTTGTTTATATTTGTTATGATGAACTGTTCTCACTAATTTAGTGATGTTGTTTTTATTTGTTATGATGAACTGTTCTCACTAATTTAGTGATGTTGTTTTTATTTGTTATGATGAACTGTTCTTACTAATTTAGTAATGTTGTTTTTATTTGTTTTGGTTTACTGCCCTCACTAATTTAGTGTTGTTGTTTATATTTGTTATGATGAACTGTTCTCACTAATTTAGTGATGTTGTTTTTATTTGTTATGATGAACTGTTCTTACTAATTTAGTGATGTTGTTTTTATTTGTTTTGATGAACTGTTCTCACTAATTTAGTAATGTTGTTTATATTTGTTATGATGAACTGTTCTCACTAATTTAGTGATGTTGTTTTTATTTGTTATGATAAACTGTTCTTACTAATTTAGTGTTGTTGTTTTTATTTGTTTTGATGAACTGTTCTCACTAATTTAGTAATGTTGTTTATATTTGTTATGATGAACTGTTCTCACTAATTTAGTGATGTTGTTTTTTATTTGTTTTGGTTTACTGCCCTCACTAATTTAGTGATGTTGTTTTTATTTGTTTTGATGAACTGTTCTCACTAATTTAGTAATGTTGTTTATATTTGTTATGATGAACTGTTCTCACTAATTTAGTGATGTTGTTTTTATTTGTTATGATAAACTGTTCTTACTAATTTAGTGTTGCTGTTTTTTATTTGTTTTGATGAACTGTTCTCACTAATTTAGTAATGTTGTTTATATTTGTTATGATGAACTGTTCTCACTAATTTAGTGATGTTGTTTTTATTTGTTTTGGTTTACTGCCCTCACTAATTTAGTGATGTTTTTTTTATTTGTTTTGATGAACTGTTCTCACTAATTTAGTAATGTTGTTTATATTTGTTATGATGAACTGTTCTCACTAATTTAGTGATGTTGTTTTTATTTGTTATGATGAACTGTTGTCACTAATTTAGTAATGTTGTTTTTGTTTGTTATGGTGAACTGTTCTCACTAATTTAGTGTTGCTGTTTTTATTTGTTTTGATGAACTGTTCTCACTAATTTAGTAATGTTGTTTTTATTTGTTATGATGAACTGTTCTTACTAATTTAGTAATGTTGTTTTTATTTGTTATGATAAACTGTTCTTACTAATTTAGTGATGTTGTTTTTATTTGTTTTGGTTTACTGCCCTCACTAATTTAGTGTTGTTGTTTATATTTGTTATGATGAACTGTTCTCACTAATTTAGTGATGTTGTTTTTATTTGTTTTGGTTTACTGCCCTCACTAATTTAGTGTTGTTGTTTATATTTGTTCTGATGAACTGTTCTCACTAATTTAGTAATGTTGTTTTTGTTTGTTTTGATGAACTGTTCTCACTGATTTAGTAATGTTGTTTATATTTGTTATGATGAACTGTTCTCACTAATTTAGTGATGTTGTTTTTATTTGTTATGATGAACTGTTGTCACTAATTTAGTGTTGTTGTTTATATTTGTTATGATGAACTGTTCTCACTAATTTAGTGATGTTGTTTTTATTTGTTTTGGTTTACTGCCCTCACTAATTTAGTGTTGTTGTTTATATTTGTTCTGATGAACTGTTCTCACTAATTTAGTAATGTTGTTTTTGTTTGTTTTGATGAACTGTTCTCACTGATTTAGTAATGTTGTTTATATTTGTTATGATGAACTGTTCTCACTAATTTAGTGATGTTGTTTTTATTTGTTATGATGAACTGTTGTCACTAATTTAGTAATGTTGTTTTTGTTTGTTATGGTGAACTGTTCTTAGTAATTTAGTGTTGCTGTTTTTATTTGTTTTGATGAACTGTTCTCACTAATTTAGTAATGTTGTTTTTATTTGTTATGATGAACTGTACTCACTAATTTAGTGATGTTGTTTTTATTTGTTTTGATGAACTGTTCTCACTAATTTAGTGATGTTGTTTTTATTTGTTTTGATGAACTGTTTTCACTGATTTAGTGATGTTGTTTTTATTTGTTTTGATGAACTGTTCTCACTAATTTAGTGATGTTGTTTTTATTTGTTTTGGTTTACTGCCCTCACTAATTTAGTGTTGTTGTTTATATTTGTTATGATGAACTGTTCTCACTAATTTAGTAATGTTGTTTTTATTTGTTTTGATGAATTGTTCTCACTAATTTAGTAATGTTGTTTATATTTGTTATGATGAACTGTTCTCACTAATTTAGTGATGTTGTTTTTATTTGTTATGATGAACTGTTCTCACTAATTTAGTGATGTTGTTTTTATTTGTTATGATGAACTGTTCTTACTAATTTAGTAATGTTGTTTTAATTTGTTTTGGTTTACTGCCCTCACTAATTTAGTGTTGTTGTTTATATTTGTTATGATGAACTGTTCTCACTAATTTAGTGATGTTGTTTTTATTTGTTATGATGAACTGTTCTTACTAATTTAGTGATGTTGTTTTTATTTGTTATGATGAACTGTTCTCACTAATTTAGTAATGTTGTTTATATTTGTTATGATGAACTGTTCTCACTAATTTAGTGATGTTGTTTTTATTTGTTATGATAAACTGTTCTTACTAATTTAGTGTTGCTGTTTTTATTTGTTTTGATGAACTGTTCTCACTAATTTAGTAATGTTGTTTATATTTGTTATGATGAACTGTTCTCACTAATTTAGTGATGTTGTTTTTATTTGTTTTGGTTTACTGCCCTCACTAATTTAGTGATGTTGTTTTTATTTGTTTTGATGAACTGTTCTCACTAATTTAGTAATGTTGTTTATATTTGTTATGATGAACTGTTCTCACTAATTTAGTGATGTTGTTTTTATTTGTTATGATGAACTGTTGTCACTAATTTAGTAATGTTGTTTTTGTTTGTTATGGTGAACTGTTCTCAGTAATTTAGTGTTGCTGTTTTTATTTGTTTTGATGAACTGTTCTCACTAATTTAGTAATGTTGTTTTTATTTGTTATGATGAACTGTTCTTACTAATTTAGTAATGTTGTTTTTATTTGTTATGATAAACTGTTCTTACTAATTTAGTGATGTTGTTTTTATTTGTTTTGGTTTACTGCCCTCACTAATTTAGTGTTGTTGTTTATATTTGTTATGATGAACTGTTCTCACTAATTTAGTGATGTTGTTTTTATTTGTTTTGGTTTACTGCCCTCACTAATTTAGTGTTGTTGTTTATATTTGTTCTGATGAACTGTTCTCACTAATTTAGTAATGTTGTTTTTGTTTGTTTTGATGAACTGTTCTCACTGATTTAGTAATGTTGTTTTTGTTTGTTTTGATGAACTGTTCTCACTGATTTAGTAATGTTGTTTATATTTGTTATGATGAACTGTTCTCACTAATTTAGTGATGTTGTTTTTATTTGTTATGATGAACTGTTCTCACTAATTTAGTAATGTTGTTTTTTGTTTGTTATGATGAACTGTTCTCACTAATTTAGTGATGTTGTTTTTTATTTGTTTTGATGAACTGTTCTCACTAATTTAGTAATGTTGTTTTTATTTGTTATGATGAACTGTTCTCACTAATTTAGTAATGTTGTTTTTATTTGTTATGATGAACTGTACTCACTAATTTAGTGATGTTGTTTTGATGAACTGTTCTCACTAATTTAGTGATGTTGTTTTTATTTGTTTTGATGAACTGTTTTCACTAATTTAGTGATGTTGTTTTTTATTTGTTTTGATGAACTGTTCTCACTAATTTAGTGATATTGTTTTTATTTGTTATGATTAACTGTTCTCACTGATTTAGTAATGTTGTTTTCATTTGTTATGATGAACTGTTCACACTAATTTAGTGATGTTGTTTTTATTTGTTATGATGAACTGCCCTCATTAATTTAATGTTTTTATTGCTTTAGATGAACTGTTCTCACAATCCCAATTTGGCACTTCTAATCGAAGCTAATAAAACGGGGTCACCGGGAAATGAGACAAGTCAAACCTTACGATGTGGGAACTTCGTCGTTTTGTTCCCGATCAATGGTCATTTCACAGGACAATCTAGCCAGATGTGTACCTCAAGAGAGCAGTTCCAACAGAAACGTGGTTTGTGTTTAAATCAGGGTACAGTTTTGTGCAGCGCTCCGAAAATCATAACATCCTATGAAAACCAAAGTGACCAGAATAGCTACGTGGTTTAATGTCCTTCTATACCTGTTCTCTGACAGGTCTCTTCTCTGTACAGTCTAGAAAGTGGCCTACCACAAAACAACTATCAAAGTCGTTCTAACCATTTGAATGGTGGGCACGTGCCCTGTTTCTCCAATTACACATGTGATTTTACGCATTCACAGCTCGACATTCGTGTGAATGGTAGTCTTTCTTCTTTCGATTCCATTTTTGACGAAACGTGGATAACAGCGCCACCTAACGTTAGTTTACTCTCCTCTTCAGACGACTCTTTCGAATCAACAAGAGAAAACTTTGCCGAGACAGAAGTGATACCTCCTGACGTCGGTTCAGTAGTTGGCCCGTTTGGTGATACAGAAGACGGGGTGAAAACCTCCAATCAGCTTGTTGAAGAAATTAGAAAAAAGCTCAAAAGTTTCGAGAAGAATTACGAAAACTGGAGAGAGAGTTGATTCTTTTGGAAATTGACCAATCACATAGTATCGACTTGTAACAGAAAATTTGAATATCACGTTCATCCTATACCTCACCGTTCTCTCCGTATCCAACTATTTTATTGTACTCTGAAGACGGCTGGTATGGGTATTAAAACCTTAATTAAAATACAGTACAGAACAACGTTTCAACCTTCTTAGGTCATCTTCAGGTTTTCAGTTAACTGCCCTCACTAACTTAATTTATTCAGGTTAACCTGAAAATGACCCAAAAAGGTCGAAACGTTGCTCTGTATTTCATTTTAATTAAAGTTTTAATACCCATACCAGCCGTCTTCAGAATACACATTAAAGTTTTAATACCCACACCAGCCGTCATTTTCACTTCAAGTGGATTTCTCGTCATCATGACAAACTGTTTTAATATCAAACGTTTGTATATAATAGATTTTCTCCTAACTAGTCCTTCTAAAGTCTTTAAACAGGTGTTTTTGGATGAATCAGAGGGTCTGTCATGGCCGTACTGAGAGCTTTGTCAGTAAGCCCAGCGTGGGACTTATTCTTTCAGGGTCTATTCCGGAATGATATTTAATGCATGTTTTATTTTAGGCCCAACTATGTAGAACAAGTAACCGTTTTCTAAAGTAACTTGTTTTTGTTCCCCTGATTGTTTTGTATCATATTGTGTTCACTGTCAATTTAGGAGACCAAAAATGTTTACAGAATTATTTGAGTCCGGTTTACGTGTGTTTCTGTTTGTTTATTAAAGATATGGTACCGAATGACGCTACACTTTACGTAAACTAATTGTTGTAAACACAGTTTCCACCTACATAAACCAGAGCACTAAAACGTTTCTTTCTTCTTTTTCACTCTATCACGTCCCCTAGTGGCACAGCGGTATGTCTGTAAACTTACAACGATAAAAATCGGGTTTCTATACCCTGCAGAGTACAGATAACCCATTGTGTAGTTTCATGTTTAACTTCAAACCGAAGCAATTTTTCAATTCTAAATTAACAATGGCTAAAGCAGATAACCGAATATAAACTTTGCGTGAAATTCAGGAAATAAACTTTCTCTCTCTCCTTCCAATACCAAAACAATAATCACAATTATATAATGAGTGGTATTTGGTGGAACATATATGTAGACATATTCTCAGAATTCTACCTCCAGACAAAGACGTCATGGACTTCTACATGTTCATATCAATTGTAGTTTTTAACGTTTTTGTTCCATCCATTTACTGGTGTTACTGATATAAGTGTGTCTGGATTTGGTTTGTCTTCCTTCTAAGTTTGTCTGGATCTGGTTTGTCTTCCTTCTAAGTTTGTCTGGATCGGGTTTGTCTTCCTTCTATGTTTTCTGGAATTGGTTTGTCTTCCTTCTAAGTTTGTATGGATCTGGTTTGTCTTCCTTCTAAGTTTGTCTGGATCTGGTTTGTCTTCCTTCTATGTTTTCTGGATTTGGTTTGTCTTCCTTCTAAGTTTGTTTGGATCTGGTTTGTCTTCCTTCTAAGTTTGTCTGGATCTGGTTTGTCTTCCTTCTAAGTTTGTCTGGATCTGGTTTGTCTTCCTTCTAAGTTTGTCTCGATTTGGTTTGTCTTCCTTCTATGTTTTCTGGATTTGGTTTGTCTTCCTTCTAAGTTTGTCTCGATTTGGTTTGTGTTCCTTCTAAGTTTGTCTGGATTTGGTTTGTGTTCCTTCTAAGTTTGTCTGGATTTGGTTTGTCTTCCTTCTAAGTTTGTCTGGATTTGGTTTGTCTTCCTTCTAAGTTTGTCTGGATCTGGTTTGTCTTCCTTCTAAGTTTGTCTGGATCTGGTTTGTCTTCCTTCTAAGTTTGTCTCGATTTGGTTTGTCTTCCTTCTATGTTTTCTGGATTTGGTTTGTCTTCCTTCTAAGTTTGTCTCGATTTGGTTTGTCTTCCTTCTAAGTTTGTCTCGAGTTGGTTTGTCTTCCTTCTATGTTTTCTGGATCTGGTTTGTCTTCCTTCTAAGTTTGTCTGGATTTGGTTTGTCTTCCTTCTAAGTTTGTCTGGATCTGGTTTGTCTTCCTTCTAAGTTTGTCTGGATTTGGTTTGTCTTCCTTCTAAGTTTGTCTGGATCTGGTTTGTCTTCCTTCTAAGTTTGTCTGGATCGGGTTTGTCTTCCTTCTATGTTTTCTGGAATTGGTTTGTCTTCCTTCTAAGTTTGTATGGATCTGGTTTGTCTTCCTTCTAAGTTTGTCTGGATCTGGTTTGTCTTCCTTCTAAGTTTGTCTGGATTTGGTTTGTCTTCCTTCTAAGTTTGTCTGGATCTGGTTTGTCTTCCTTCTAAGTTTGTCTGGATTTGGTTTGTCTTCCTTCTAAGTTTGTCTGGATCTGGTTTGTCTTCCTTCTAAGTTTGTCTGGATCTGGTTTGTCTTCCTTCTATGTTTTCTGGATTTGGTTTGTCTGGATCTGGTTTGTCTTCCTTCTAAGTTTGTCTGGATCTGGTTTGTCTTCCTTCTAAGTTTGTCTGGATTTGGTTTGTCTTCCTTCTAAGTTTGTCTGGATCTGGTTTGTCTTCCTTCTAAGTTTGTCTGGATCTGATTTGTCTTCCTTCTATGTTTTCTGGATTTGGTTTGTCTTCCTTCTAAGTTTGTCTGGATTTTGTTTGTCTTCCTTCTAAGTTTGTCTGGATCTGGTTTGTCTTCCTTCTAAGTTTGTCTGGATTTGGTTTGTGTTCCTTCTAAGTTTGTCTGGATCTGGTTTGTCTTCCTTCTAAGTTTGTCTGGATCTGGTTTGTCTTCCTTCTAAGTTTGTCTGGATCTGGTTTGTCTTCCTTCTAAGTTTGTCTGGATATTGTTTGTTTTCCTTCTAAGTTTGTCTGGATCTGGTTTGTCTTCCTTCTAAGTTTGTCTCGATTTGGTTTGTCTTCCTTCTAAGTTTGTCTGGATCCGGTTTGTCTTCCTTCTAAGTTTGTCTGGATTTGGTTTGTCTTCCTTCTATGTTTTCTGGATCTGGTTTGTCTTCCTTCTATGTTTTCTGGATTTGGTTTGTCTTCCTTCTAAGTTTGTATGGATTTGGTTTGTCTTCCTTCTAAGTTTATCTGGATCTGGTTTGTCTTCCTTCTAAGTTTATCTGGATCTGGTTTGTCTTCCTGCGACTGCTAAATGTTTATCTCGTCTTTTCTGATTACGTCACCCCAGAACTGAAGATTTCTTCTAATAGCTGTTAAATTATCTCAGGTTGTGCTCTTTACCTCCTCACTTCATCGTCTACAACACCCTCAACAGTTGCTGTTTTTTTTTAACTTAGCTTAGTAATCGGATTTAGGACTAACCCACATGTGTTAAATAGGTCGAATCTCGCGAGACGATTAAACCTAACCGTTTTCTAACAATTTTACGATTTTTCTTACTCTTGGTTAGGAATGGTATATATGAACTTTGTTAAAATAATTTGTGGTTTCACTTTGAATTCTAACTTATCTTAATAGATGAGAAATGACTGATAAACATTTTTTATAAGATATCAGTAAAGGATCCAATCTAAGAAAGGGAATGGACCTTTTGAGCCTTTGACACTAAAGTAATTTATTTAATATTCGCGCACTGCTATCGTAAGCCTAATTAGCAGCAGACATTTCGTTCCGAAAGACAACCCAACAATTAAATTAGGCAGTACTGTGTTGCTGTTCATTTATTATTGCTGAATAACAATGAGATTACTTGGTCGAGATATTCGCGCACTTCACAACAAATATCACACTTTTAGTAACAGATTACTAATTAATGGACCAATATTTTTAAAGTGAAAAAAAGTCTATAGAACACAGCTAGTAATCTGTTTAAATATGGCTTTATATTCAAGGTTGTTAACTTTGTTTTGGAATGCTGCATTGTGTAATATAATATTACTGTCTCAAGTATCAACTGACATAACAGAAAACGAACATCGAATATTTGTGAAAGTCACCATTAAACGCGGGAAAACTGTTCTTTTGCCATGTGATACAACTAACTTTGAGCAGAAAAAAACAATTGACGAAATTATCAAATGTGAATGGTTAGGGCCTGACAGTAGATTAGTTCATAACGAAAGATCAGCCCTATCCCAACAAGGTGACCTAACTTTGAGTGATGTGCAGGGGGAAGACCAAGGCGTTTACGACTGTAAAATAACATACAAGGAAAAAGGGCACGTGAAAGTCCAGCACGTTGCGTTTCATATTGAAGGTAAGCACGTGCTTTGGCATTTTGTAATTAATCAAAGAAAGGCTAACATTTCGATGGTGATTTGATCCTTACTGATTTGGTATGTGACGTCATGCACATAACTCCAATGAAAGATACTTCTTTGAGCAGATTAACGAAAACCACGAGCAAATTAAAACTTCATGTAGCATTTATTTTCTTCGTGAGATAACTGAGAAGGCCTTCAGTGAATGAATGTTGACAATAAACACAAAATAAAATCCAACCCATAAAATCTGATGCGTAAGAGTAACATTCCTGTTAATTAGAGGTCCTAAGATCAAGTCGCGGTCCTTTTATTTGTTTTCTCTTGGAATTTAACATAAAAGTAATTTCCTTGCTCTCTTTCCGTTCAAACTAAGGAAACCATCGTCTCAGATTATACTGTATATCCAGGGGCGTAGATTTTTTACACCCTATGGGGGGATGATATTTGCAACACTTAGTTGGACTGCTCAATTTGCAAATCGGTAATCTCTGATGACGTGTGGCCCGGCATGGCCAGGTGGGTTAAGGCGTGCGACTGTTCATCCGAGGGTCGCGGGTTCGCGCTCGCGTCGCGCTAAACATGCTCGCCCTCCCAGCCGTGGGGGTGTATAATGTGACGGTCAATCCCACTATTCGTTGGTAAAAGAGTAGCCCAAGAGTTGGCGGTGGGTGATGATGACTAGCTGTCTTCCCTCTAGTCTTACACTGCTAAATTAGGGACGGCTAGCACAGATAGCCCTCGAGTAGCTTTGTGCGAAATTCCAAAAACAAACAAGCAAGCCTACTGACTGATACTTACGAAATATCGCTTAGATCGAAAAGCTTAGAAGCACACCTATACTAAACATGTACATTTCGGCTACTGAAAAAGCCTACATCTAGGCCTAATTATGTAATTCGATTGGTAAGAACACGAGAATCACAAGAACAAACACACAATTTCTAGGCCTGTGATGCAATAAAACAATTCAACAAACCAAACTGTAGGAGGGATGATTGTATGCACCATACCCCCCACCTAAAATGAAGGGGGGGGGATGTATACCCTCCATCCCCCCAGGATCTACGCTCCTGTGTACACCATACATACATATATATATATATATAGTGAGATTAAATAATTACATCCAATTGAAGCCAAACAAGTAAACAAAATCATGAGGAAGGCCTGCGTTTAAAACAGCAAATCCCAAACTCTGATTAATTATATTATAACCATAATTCTTTTAAAAAGCCAAAACAAAACACATTAAAATTAAACAAAATACGCTACATTTTAAGAAAGATCCTAGGATCTTTTTTTAAAAATATTATGATTATAATATAATTATATATATACACACTTATACTTTATATTGTAGAAATGTAACTTATTTTAAATCGTTAAAAGGTCACTAACTAGTACCAGATTAAGAGAATGGTAAATTGATGAACTGTTCTTCTCACATCGAAGGAGCTTCTCGATTAAGAGAAAAAAAAAGTCAAAAACTGAATTTCTTTATAAATATGTTGGCTGCTGCGTCACTAGGGCAACAGCGATTTTAGTTTTGTAATTTCGCATTACTATTTCTTACAGCTTGCTTCCGCTTTCCATTTAATGAAAATATATATTTGTAATTATTTTATATCTATTATAATTAATTTTGTATATTATCTGCAGTATACGTCTGTTTTTTACATTAATCAAACTATAGTTAATATATAGAGCATTTGACATATTACTGAGATCCACTACGAGCTGGACAAGTCTGAAAATGATAATCACTGCGCTGCTAGAAATAAAATATTGTTTGTTTGTTTTTCTTTGTTTTGGAATTTCGCACAAAGCTACTCGAGGGCTATCTGTGCTAGCCGTCCCTAATTCAGCAGTGTAAGACTAGAGGGAAGGCAGCTAGTCATCACCACCCACCGCCAACTCTTGGGCTACTCTTTTACCAACGAATAGTGGGATTGACCGTCACATTATAACGCCCCCACGGCTGGGAGGGCGAGCATGTTTATGAGATGCGGGCGCGAACCCGCGACCCTCGGATTACGAGTCGCATGCCTTACGCGCTAGGCCATGCCAGGCCCAAATAAAATATTCAAATCAAACCAATCCACAATTAGTTTTAAAAAAAAAACATTGTTATAAAATAAAATAAAAGTTCACTACATTTTACAAATTTAAACAAGGACTTCAAAATTATGAGGTTCAATTTTATTTGATAAGATGCATATTGGGTGAGCTCATTAGGATATTAAAAAAAATTATTTACCTCAGTAACTTGTGTACCCAAGTTTCTAATAGATGGCACTACTAAACAAACCAAAGTAACTTTACTATTTATATTATTTACAGTCGAATAGTTTGCTTCTCGAGTGTTGTGACCATCAAAGAATTTAAACAACTCAATAATTTCCTGTCAGAAAACTTTCTGTGAATATTTATTTTTGTTTTATATTAGTGTTTCTCCCTCTGCCTGAAAATGGGTGCCCTCAAGGAAGCGAAGAAAATGATGGAAAATGCTGTGAGTATTGATTGTGTCTTGTAACGGGAATATGTTTTAATATTCTGTTATCGTTAAGTGTAAGAACTAAGAGAGTATTTTAATACTTTCGTTATATGGTTCCACCATTTAACATTTTACGTGTATTTTGATGTCTGTTCTGCAGCCCCTAACCCGTGGCACAGGTCTTTGAACTTACAACGTTAGAATGGTTTGGTTTGGTTTTTGGAATTTCGCACAAAGCTACTCGAGGGCTATCTGCGCTAGCCGTCCCTAATTTAGCAGTGTAAGACTAGAGGGAAGGCAGCTAGTCATCACCACCCACCGCCAACTCTTGGGCTACTCTTTTACCAACGAATAGTGGGATTGACGGTCACATTATAACGCCCCCACGGCTGAAAGGGCATGTTTAGTGCGACGGGGATGCGAACCCGAGACCCTCGGATTACGAGTCGCACGCCTTAACGCACTAGGACATGCCTGGCCCTACAACGTTAGAAACCAGGTAATGATTCCTTAATGACAAACAAACTAACTGACTGAATGGAGATATAAAACAGTGATACAGTCCTGGCTAAAAATTTTTCATTAATGATTCAACAGAATCAGCCACAAAGTTTGTAATATTTTCAAACTAGACCCAAAACTCGAGTGTTATTAAAGTGGAATACAGCTTATCACTAGAAGGCGCTGCAACTCAGTTACTGTAGTTGGTTTAGGATTAGGTTTGGTTTTGAATTTCGCACATAGCTACATGAAGGCTATCTGCACTAGCCGTCCCTAATTTAGCAGTGTAAGACTAGAGAGAAGTCATCACCACGCACCACCAACTCTTGGGGTGCTTTTTTAGCAACGAATAGTGGGACTGACCGCATATTATAATACCCTCACGACTGAAAGAGCGAGCATGTTTGGCATTTCCTGGCTCAGTTCTCAATAGGATTAGAGCAAAGTACATTAATTAACCATGCAAGTAAAGAATATTTTAAACCTAACTTATTTCTGAATTTCGTCATTAAAGACCCTAAATTCAGAAATCAACAAATATGTAAATATCTTTATTGATTAGTACACTCAACACTATACATTCCAACACAGTCTTGGTTAAGTATTTATATGTAAATATCTTAATTGATTAGCACACTCAACATTATATATTCCAACACAGTCTTGGTTAAGTATTTATATGTAAACATCTTTATTGATTACCCCACTCAACACTATATATTCCAACACAGTCTTGGTTAAGTATTTATATGTAAATATCTTTAAAGAAATACAAAAAAATTGTACATATTTAAATTGTGATTGAAGTACGTTAGTACAAGATAAATAAATAAACAATTTTATAGAACAAATATATATTCAGGTTATAATAGTTGTAATATTCGACTATAACTAGTTGTTTGTTTTGGATTTTGCGCAAAGTTACGCCAGAGCTATCTGCGCTAGCCGACCCTAATTTAGCAGTGTAAGAATAGAGGGAAGGCAGCTAGTCGTCACCACCCACCGCCAACTCTTAGGCTTCTCTTTTACCAACGAATTGTGGGATTGACCGTCATATTATAAGACATCCATGTCTGAAAGGGTGAACGTGTATGGTGTAACGGGGATTTGCTGTTTGTGTGTCCACGGCCCTAACCACTTGGCCATGCTAAGCCTGGGCTATAACTGAATATAAACTTCTCACACATTAGATCAGTATAGTGTATATATGCCACAAATAACTAGGACTGCTTATTATTTTTAAAGACTTAATTCATAGCAATTGTAACTTCGTATTAATACAGAACCACTAAAAGTCGAACCGCATCATTACATAGTGAAATCCAACAAAATAATACCTGATGTATTTAAAGGCGGTCCCTGAAAGTGTCCTATTTCAAAATTAAATAAGACCAACTTTAAAAATATCAATTATTTGTGATTTTGACGTATGTATGTTATGCTGTGTTATAGTCTACAGAGCGTACAATTCGTCTCGTGATTCATGACATACGCACTTTTTACTGATGTCACGACACTATAAATTACAACGTTAAGCGTCCCTTATGTGACAGGCCCGGCATGGCCAAGTGTGTTAAGGCGTTCGATACGTAATCTGAGGGTCGCGGGTTCGAATCCTGGTCACACCAAACATGCTCGCCCTTTCAGTCGTGGGGGCATTATCATGTGACGTTCAATCCCACTATTCGTTGGTAAAAGAGTAGCCCAAGAGTTAGCGGTGGGTGGTGGTGACTAGTTGCCTTCACACTTGTCTTACACTGCTAAATTAGGGACGGCTAGCGCAGATAGCCCTCGAGTAGCTTTGCGCGAAATTCAAAATCAAAACAAACAAACCCTTATGTGACGTCGTTTTGGTGTCTACTGACTGACTTAAAGAGAACAGACTTCTGTATAATGGTGTAAGTGGTTAATACAGGTGACCCCGTCCAGGCGACCTTTGGTTTCATTTTGGGAAAATTATTATTTATAGGGCCCCCCAGTGGTACAGCGACATGACTCACACCGCTAGAAACGGGGCTTTGATGGCTGAAGAGCACAGATAGCACATTGTGTAGATTTGTGTTTAATTCCAAACAAACAACCTAATTATTATTTATTTATATTACCGGAATATTCTTCGTTCCACATCAGTAAGTCTCAAATTATACCAAGTCTGCTACCGCTGTGCTATTTATTGTCGTCTCTCACGATTCGGTTGTTTCCATGGTAATAATAATCATCATGTCGGTGATCAAATCCCTTATCGTCTGCTCTATGGTTTAATATCCAGAATTTACCTCAACCATTTAATTTTATTACACTAAGGAACAATAAAAGCCACTTATATACTGGTGGTTGAAATATATATAAAACTTTTTTTATGTGCTTAATTCAGCCAAGGATAAAGATATGTCCTATAATTAAATAAATGACTTAATATTATTGCACGAAATATTGTAATATTTCAATTTGTGTGTTAGCCACAGAGTTTATGACGTCCAAATAGGCCTAAAAGGTTCTAGGTGAATTCACTCCCATTATTATTATTCTTTTTAACTTCACCCGTGAAATAATTTGTTAATGTCAAAAAATATCGTAAAGACAAGATGGAGTTTTTGCGAGAAATGACTCATGACTTGAATCACTTAAAATAATTGTTATTGTTATCGTGAAAGTACTGATCACCTGCCTAGAATGTTCCAGATAACGTAACGAACATTTGGTAATTTTAGGAGTATGTGTCAGTAAGATATCAGTTGTAAACCACAGACTGAAGTACAACCGAATGTTATAATGAAGTAGTGTGAATGTGGAATAGTTATTAATAACGTAAGAGTTAGTGCTAACAAGGAAGTTTGTTATGAGTCAAAGAAACTACCATTGGTGTATTAGGCCTACAGTAGTTTCAGAGTTTGAGTTACTTTACTTTGTCAACTTAGGCCCAAAAGTTAAAGTTTTGTGAATATGAGTGTAACCTGTTGGTTAAGGAAGAAATAAACAAATGTATTATTTTCACCTTTAGTTTGGTGTTTGTAGTGGGGCATAAGGAACAGACACGGAGAGAGAAACATTCACATTTAGATGAGCATGGGAGAATACTCCACAAGAAAACACGTGTTTTATTCAAATCTTCAGTCTCGTGTTATTGTCAGAGAAAATACAAAGTTAACTTACGCGTGCTGTTCTATGTACCAAGTTAAGGCTTTCCAGAGTATAATGTACGATTCTTTCTGTTGGTCTCGAGAAACTGGGTTATACCAGAACAACGTTCCATCTTTTTTTTTTTTCAATCCATGCGCACCAGTATCAAGTACCAGTTTTTTATTTGTTCGTTTTTTTTTTCTTTTATTGGTAAAGGGTGATATTTTAGACCATCGACTCTACTAGATAATTAGGCCGCTTTGCAATGATACCAATTGGTTATGTGGGCTTTAGGCCTATCGACTACACTACCAATAAAGGTGTGCGCGGTACTTGATTGGTAGAGAACAGCGTTGTTTGAATGAAACTTCTCCTGATTGGCCCAACTGAATACGATTTTCTTCACTTGGATTCTATTCTTATCTAGATCAGTGTAAAGCAGGAACGTATCGACAATCAACAAAACACAAAAGGTGCCAGAAATGTCCCGCAAACCATTACATGTCCAGTGTTGGTGCTGCCACCTGCATTCCTTGCCCGAACGACTTGGTTACTGATGGACTAGGAGCTACCAAAGAGGAAGAATGCATAGGTTGAATATTTGTATAAAGACATTATTATCTGGGTTAACCGTATTTATATAAAGATATTTATATCCTGGTTAACCGTATTTATATGAAGACACTGTTATCTGGGTTAACCTTATTTACATAAAGACATTATTATCCATGTTAACGGTATTTGTACAAAGACATTATTATCCGGGTTAACCGTATTCATATAAAGGTATTCTTATCCAGGTTACCGTATTTATATAAAACATTCTTTCCCGTGTTAACCGTATTTATATAAAAAACATTCTTTTCTGGGTTAACCGTATTTATATAAAAACATTATTATCCATGTTAACGGTATTTATTTTAAGACGTTCTTCTTCGGGTTAACCGTATTTATATAAAGACATTCTTAACCGGGTTAACCGTATTTATATAAAGACATTCTTATCCGGATTAACCGTATTTATATAAAAAACATTCTTTACTGGGTTAACCGTATTTATATAAAAACATTATTATCCATGTTAACGGTATTTATTTTAAGACGTTCTTCTACGGGTTAACCGTATTTATATAAAGACATTCTTAACCGGGTTAACCGTATTTATATAAAGACATTCTTATCCGGGTTAACCGTATTTATAAAAAGACATTCTTATCCGGGTTAACCGTATTTATATAAAACATTCTTTTCTGGGTTAACCGTATTTATATAAAACATTATTATCCATGTTAACGGTATTTATTTTAAGACGTTCTTCTCCGGGTTAACCGTATTTATATAAAGACATTCTTAACCGGGTTAACCGTATTTATAAAAAGACATTCTTATCCGGGTTAACCGTATTTATATAAAGATATGCTTATCCAGGTCGACCGTTTTCTGAACTTTATTTAATTGTTAAAAAAAATCTGTTAATTCCGACAATTTTACTGATCAGTTTTCAAAATGTCAACATTAATTTTGGTGGCTTTATTTACTGATGCAGAGAGTATCACTGCTAATTGTAATTAGTACCTGACCACATACAGAGTGACAAGACAAAAACAGAGATTAACACTGTGAGGTGAGCCACTAGTACCTGACCACATACAGAGTGACAAGACAGAAACAGAGATTAACACTGTGAGCTGAGCCACCAGTACCTGACCACATACAGAGTGACAAGACAGAAACAGAGATTAACACTGTGAGCTGAGCTTCCAGTACCTGACCACATGCAGAGTGACAAGACAAAAACAGAGATTAACACTATGTGCTTAGCCTCCAGTACCTGACCACATACAGAGTGACAAGACAAAAACAGAGATTAACACTGTGAGCTGAGCCTCCAGTACCTGACCACATACAGAGTGACAAGACAAAAACAGAGATTAACACTGTCAGCTGAGCATCCAATAGCTGACCACATACAGAGTGACAAGACAAAAACAGAGATTAACACTGTCAGCTGAGCCTCCAGTACCTGACCACATACGGAGTGACAAGACAAAAACAGAGATTAACACTGTCAGCTGAACATCCAATAGCTGACCACATACAGAGTGACAAGACAAAAACAGAGATTAACACTGTTAGCTAAGCCTCCAGTACCTGACCACATACAGAGTGACAAGACAAAAACAGAGATTAACACTGTGAGCTTAGCCTCCAGTACCTGACCACATACGAAGTGACAAAAATTTTTCTTTCACTGTTTCGTAATGCAACCAGTAGTGTGATTAATAGTGACATAAAACCATCACCCACCCAGTAGCGCATTATACTGAGTAGTCTAACAGTAGACACACAGTTATATGTGGGCTTTATCTTCTGGCTATACATTAGGAAGACATGGAATGTTGATCAAATAAAAGGTCACAATATATTTACTGAATTCGATGAACAGACAGACTTGTGTCAGAAAGTGGGGAAAACAAACTTTAGGAATAAGTGAACCGTAAAGGAATTTTGATTTGAGATCCGACGAGATACATTTTCCCATAATTCCATGTCATGTGGCGTTAAATACATTATGAAATTTATACATTAATCACATGAAATACATTATTGTCATGGGTAATTTTACTTCTGGGCCACCCTGGTTATCTATTATCATGTCAAACTTAATGTTCACAACAGCCCTAACTTAGCTACCAGAGGTATATCAAATACTGGTCTCTTTACACACCTGATGGAACAACTCTTTGTTTTCACAAATTAAACATTATTTTAGCTAAAAAATAAATAGATATAATATTCCATTAAGTTTCTAGTCTTAGTGTTAAATAAACACGTGAATGTTTCATTTCATCATTTCTAAATAGTGTGTTGATAAATTTTAATCAAATAATATTTATAATCTACTTGTCCTAAAAATTTATTTATCTTCATTCCTCATGTTTTATAGCACCAATTTTCTGGTTAATATCTTGGTCGCAGACGATGTGTAAAATAACATGTTTATCTGATCGTGTTTTATTATCTGCAATTCTAGATTACGGAGCTGTAAGTCTTGTAGTGAGCTTACCGTGGCGGTGGAAGTTGAACCCAATAAAACTAGTTACCAGATGGTGGAAAATCACTATTTTTGTTTTTTACATTACACTAATAGTATTTGTAACGATGTGAGTTAACCCATAATGTTTTTATTCATCACGTAAATAGTTTGAGTGACAATATAAGTTAAAGCTGAAACTTTTGTTTTGTTGCATCACGTAAATATAATTTGAGTGACGATATAAGTTAAACCCGAAATTGTAGTGTTTTGTTGCATCACGTAACTAGTTTGAGTGACAATATAAATTAAAGCTGAAACTTTTGTGTTTTGTTGCATCACGTAAATATAATTTGAGTGACGATATAAGTTAAAGCTAAAACTGTAGTGTTTAGTATCATGTAAATAGGTTTAGTAAAAATGTACATTAAACCTGACATTTCACTGTTTTCTTTGGTGACAAATGTTGTTGTTTTTTATGTAAGTTAGAACTGAAACCTGTAGTGGATAAAATTTAAATGAAATCTCTAATCTAAAATGAGATATTTGTTCCCAAGTATACATTTATGTAATGATATGTTTTTTTAGAATATCCTGGTCTGTTGTGGCCCTGACGAAATCGAGGTGTTTTTGATGTTCGAAATTCGTTGGTTTGTTACTGTTTCGTTCAGTGACTGTATAACTGGATCCTAGTTAGGTTAAAACTACAAATAACCATTATGACCACCGACCGGTCAGGGCTATCTATTCCATTCGTTTCTAGTTATCGTGGATTTTTATTCCTCTTGTAAGTTAGCTTATAACTGTTGTTTTTAACATCAGGCTCTTCTGGTGCCATGAACTGTTCCGTTGAATCAGTTTCTCAGTTTTAGTTTTAACTGTTGGTTTTAACATCAGGCTCTCCTGGTGCCATGAACTGTTCCGTTTAATCAGTTCCTCAGTTTTAGTTTTAACTGTTGGTTTTAACACCAGGGTCTTCTGGTGCCATGAACTGTTCCGTTGAATCAGTTCCTTAGTTTTAGTTTTAACTGTTGTTTTTAGTATCAGGCTCTTCTGGTGCCATGAACTGTTCCGTTGAAGCAGTTCCTCAGATTTAGTTTTAACTGTTGGTTTTAATGTCAGGCTTTTCTGGTGCCATGAACTGTTCCGTTGAATCAGTTCCTCAGTTTTAGTTTTAACTGTTGTTTTTAACATCAGGCTTTTCTGGTGCCATGAACTGTTCCGTTGAATCAGTTCCTCAGTTTTAGTTTTACCTGTTGGTTTTCATGTCAGACTCTTAAGGTGCCATGAACTGTTCCGTTGAATCAGTTCCTCAGTTTTGGTTTTAACTGTTGTTTTTAACATCAGGCTCTTCTGGTGCCATGAACTGTTCCGTTGAATCAATTCCTCAGTTTTAGTTTTAACTGTTGTTTTGAACATCAGGCTCTTCTTGTGCCATGAACTGTTCCGTTGAATCAGTTCCTCAGTTTTAGTTTTAACTGTTGTTTTTAACATCAGGCTCTTCTGGTGCCATGAACTGTTCCGTTGAATCAGTTCCTCAGTTTTAGTTTTAACTGTTGGTTTTAACATCAGGCTCTTCTGGTGCCATGAACTGTTCCGTTGAATCAGTTCCTGAGTTTTAGTTTTAACTGTTGTTTTTAGTATCAGGCTCTTCTGGTGCCATGAACTGTTCCGTTGAATCAGTTCCTCAGTTTTAGTTTTAACTGTTGGTTTTAATGTCAGTCTCTTCTGGTGCCATGAACTGTTCCGTAATCAGTTCCTCAGTTTTAGTTTTAACTGTTGTTTTTAACATCAGGTTCTTCTGGTGCCATAAACTGTTCTGTTGAATCAGTTCCTCAGTTTTAGTTTTACCTGTTGGTTTTAATGTCAGGCTCTTCTGGTGCATGAACTGTTCCGTTGAATCCGTTCATCAGTTTTAGTTCTAACTGTTGTTTTTAGTATCAGGCTCTTCTAGTGCCATGAACTGTTCCGTTGAATCCGTTCCTCAGTTTCAGTTTTAACTGTTGTTTTTAGTATCAGGCTCTTCTAGTGCCATGAACTGTTCTGTTGAATCAGTTCCTCAGTTTTAGTTTTAACTGTTGGTTTTAATGTCAGGCTCTTCTGGTACCATGAACTGTTCCATTGAATCAGTTCCTCAGTTTTGGTTTTAACTGTTGTTTTTAACATCAGGCTCTTCTGGTGCCATGAACTGTTCCATTGAATCAGTTCCTCAGTTTTAGTTTTAACTATTGGTTTTAACATCAGGCTCTTCTGGTGCCATAAACTGTTCCGTTGAATCAGTTCCTGAGTTTTAGTTTTAACTGTTGTTTTTAGTATCAGGCTCTTCTAGTGCCATGAACTGTTCCGTTGAATCAGTTCCTCAGTTTTAGTTTTAACTGTTTGTTTTAATGTCAGGCTCTCCTGGTACCATGAACTGTTCCGTTGAATCAGTTCCTCAGTTTTAGTTTTAACAGTTCGTTTTAATATCAGACTCTTCTGGTGCCATGAACTGTTCCGTTGAATCAGTTCCTCAGTTTTGGTTTTAACTGTTGTTTTTAACATCAGGCTCTTCTGGTGCCATGAACTGTTCCGTTGAATCAGTTCCTCAGTTTTAGTTTTAACTGTTGGTTTTAACATCAGGCTCTTCTGGTGCCGTGAACTGTTCCGTTGAATCAGTTCCTGAGTTTTAGTTTTAACTGTTGTTTTGAGTATCAGGCTCTTCTGGTGCCATGAACTGTTCCGTTGAATCAGTTCCTCAGTTTTAGTTTTAACTGTTGTTTTTAACATCAGGTTCTTCTGGTGCCATGAACTGTTCCGTTGAATCCGTTCCTCAGTTTTAGTTCTAACTGTTGTTTTTAGTATCAGGCTCTTCTGGTACCATGAACTGTTACGTTGAATCAATTCCTCAGTTTTAGTTTTAACTGTTGTTTTTAACATCAGGCTCTTCTGGTGCCATGAACTGTTCCGTTGAATCAGTTCCTCAATTTTAGTTGTAACTGTTGTTTTCAACATCAGGCTCTTCTGGTACCATGAACTGTTCCTTTGAATCAGTTCCTCAGTTTTAGTTTTAACTGTTGTTTTTAACATCAGACTCTTCTGGTACCATGAACTGTTCCGTTAAATCAATTCCTCAGTTTTGGTTTTAACTGTTGTTTTTAACATGAGGCTCTTCTGGTGCCATGAACTGTTCTGTTGAATCAATTCCTCAGTTTTAGTTTTAACTGTTGTTTTGAACATCAGGCTCTTCTGGTGCCATGAACTGTTCCGTTGAATCAGTTTCTCAGTTTTAGTTTTACCTGTTGGTTTTAGTGTCAGGCTCTTCTGGTGCCATGAACCGTTCTGTTGAATCAGTTCCTCTGTTTTAGTTTTAACTGTTAGTTTTAATGTCAGACTCTTCTAGTACCATGAACTGTTCCGTTGAATCACTTCCTCAGTTTTAATTTTAACTGTTCGTTTTAATATCAGGCTCTTCTGGTGCCATGAACTGTTCCATTGAATCAGTTCCTCAGTTTTAGTTTTAACTGTTCGTTTTAATATCAGGCTCTTCTGGTGCCATGAACTGTTCCATTGAATCAGTTCCTCAGTTTTAGTTTTAACTGTTGTTTTTAACATCAGGCTCTTCTGGTGCCATGAACTGTCCCGTTGAATCAGTTCCTCAGTTTTAGTTTTAACTGTTGTTTTTAACATCAGGCTCTTCTGGTGCCATGAACTGTTCCGTTGAATCAGTTCCTCAGTTTTGGTTTTAACTGTTGTTTTTAACATCAGGCTCTTCTGGTGCCTTGAACTGTTCCGTTGAATCAGTTCCTCAGTTTTAGTTTTAACTGTTGTTTTAACATCAGGCTTTTCTTGTGCCATGAACTGTTCCGTTGAATCAGTTCCTCAGTTTTAGTTTTAACTGTTCGTTTTAATATCAGGCTCTTCTGGTGCCATGAACTGTTCCATTGAATCAGTTCCTCAGTTTTAGTTTTAACTGTTGTTTTTTAACATCAGGCTCTTCTGGTGCCATGAACTGTCCCGTTGAATCAGTTCCTCAGTTTTAGTTTTAACTGTTGTTTTAACATCAGGCTCTTCTGGTGCCATGAACTGTTCCGTTGAATCAGTTCCTCAGTTTTGGTTTTAACTGTTGTTTTTAACATCAGGCTCTTCTGGTGCCTTGAACTGTTCCGTTGAATCAGTTCCTCAGTTTTAGTTTTAACTGTTGTTTTTAACATCAGGCTTTTCTTGTGCCATGAACTGTTCCGTTGAATCAGTTCCTCAGTTTTAGTTTTAACTGTTCGTTTTAATATCAGGCTCTTCTGGTGCCATGAACTGTTCCATTGAATCAGTTCCTCAGTTTTAGTTTTAACTGTTGTTTTTAACATCAGGCTCTTCTGGTGCCATGAACTGTCCCGTTGAATCAGTTCCTCAGTTTTAGTTTTAACTGTTGTTTTTAACATCAGGCTCTTCTGGTGCCATGAACTGTTCCGTTGAATCAGTTCCTCAGTTTTGGTTTTAACTGTTGTTTTTAACATCAGGCTCTTCTGGTGCCTTGAACTGTTCCGTTGAATCAGTTCCTCAGTTTTAGTTTTAACTGTTGTTTTTAACATCAGGCTTTTCTTGTGCCATGAACTGTTCCGTTGAATCAGTTACTCAGTTTTAGTTTTAACTGTTGTTTTTAACATCAGGCTCTTCTGGTGCCATGAATTGTTCCGTTGAATCAGTTCCTCAGTTTTAGTTTTAACTGTTGTTTTTAACATCAGACTCTTCTGGTGCCATGAACTGTTCCGTTAAATCAGTTCCTCAGTTTTGGTTTTAACTGTTGTTTTTAACATGAGGCTCTTCTGGTGCCATGAACTGTTCTGTTGAATCAATTCCTCAGTTTTAGTTTTAACTGTTGTTTTGAACATCAGGCTCTTCTGGTGCCATGAACTCTTCCGTTGAATCAGTTTCTCAGTTTTAGTTTTACCTGTTGGTTTTAGTGTCAGGCTCTTCTGGTGCCATGAACCGTTCTGTTGAATCAGTTCCTCTGTTTTAGTTTTAACTGTTGGTTTTAACATCAGGCTCTTCTGGTGCCATGAACTGTTCCGTTGAATCAGTTCCTCAGTTTTAGTTTTATCTGTTGTGTTTAACATCAGGCTCTTCTGGTGCCATGAACTGTTCCATTGAATCAGTTCCTCAGTTTTAGTTTTAACTGTTGTTTTTAACATCAGGCTCTTCTGGTGCCAAGAACTGTCCCGTTGAATCAGTTCCTCAGTTTTAGTTTTAACTGTTGTTTTTAACATCAGGCTCTTCTGGTGCCATAAACTGTTCCGTTGAATCAGTTCCTCAGTTTTGGTTTTAACTGTTGTTTTTAACATCAGGCTCTTCTGGTGCCTTGAACTGTTCCGTTGAATCAGTTCCTCAGTTTTAGTTTTAACTGTTGTTTTTAACATCAGGCTTTTCTTGTGCCATGAACTGTCCCGTTGAATCAGTTCCTCAGTTTTAGTTTTAACTGTTGTTTTAACATCAGGCTCTTCTGGTGCCATGAACTGTTCCGTTGAATCAGTTCCTCAGTTTTGGTTTTAACTGTTGTTTTTAACATCAGGCTCTTCTGGTGCCTTGAACTGTTCCGTTGAATCAGTTCCTCAGTTTTAGTTTTAACTGTTGTTTTTAACATCAGGCTTTTCTTGTGCCATGAACTGTTCCGTTGAATCAGTTCCTCAGTTTTAGTTTTAACTGTTGTTTTTAACATCAGACTCTTCTGGTGCCATGAACTGTTCCGTTAAATCAGTTCCTCAGTTTTGGTTTTAACTGTTGTTTTTAACATGAGGCTCTTCTGGTGCCATGAACTGTTCTGTTGAATCAATTCCTCAGTTTTAGTTTTAACTGTTGTTTTGAACATCAGGCTCTTCTGCTGCCATGAACTCTTCCGTTGAATCAGTTTCTCAGTTTTAGTTTTACCTGTTGGTTTTAGTGTCAGGCTCTTCTGGTGCCATGAACCGTTCTGTTGAATCAGTTCCTCTGTTTTAGTTTTAACTGTTGGTTTTAATGTCAGACTCTTCTAGTACCATGAACTGTTCCGTTGAATCACTTCCTCAGTTTTAGTTTTAACTGTTCGTTTTAATATTAGGCTCTTCTGGTGCCATGAACTGTTCCATTGGATCAGTTCCTCAGTTTTAGTTTTAACTGTTCGTTTTAATATCAGGCTCTTCTGGTGCCATGAACTGTTCCATTGAATCAGTTCCTCAGTTTTAGTTTTAACTGTTGTTTTTAACATCAGGCTCTTCTGGTGCCATGAACTGTCCCGTTGAATCAGTTCCTCAGTTTTAGTTTTAACTGTTGTTTTTAACATCAGGCTCTTCTGGTGCCATGAACTGTTCCGTTGAATCAGTTCCTCAGTTTTGGTTTTAACTGTTGTTTTTAACATCAGGCTCTTCTGGTGCCTTGAACTGTTCCGTTGAATCAGTTCCTCAGTTTTAGTTTTAACTGTTGTTTTAACATCAGGCTTTTCTTGTGCCATGAACTGTTCCGTTGAATCAGTTCCTCAGTTTTAGTTTTAACTGTTGTTTTAACATCAGACTCTTCTGGTGCCATGAATTGTTCCGTTGAATCAGTTCCTCAGTTTTAGTTTTAACTGTTGGTTTTAACATCAGGCTCTTCTGGTGCCATGAACTATTCCGTTGAATCAGTTCCTCAGTTTTAGTTTTAACTGTTGTTTTTAACATCAGGCTCTTCTGGTGCCATGAACTGTCCCGTTGAATCAGTTCCTCAGTTTTAGTTTTAACTGTTGTTTTTAACATCAGGCTCTTCTGGTGCCATGAATTGTTCCGTTGAATCAGTTCCTCAGTTTTGGTTTTAACGGTTGTTTTTAACATCAGGCTCTTCTGGTGCCTTGAACTGTTCCGTTGAATCAGTTCCTCAGTTTTAGTTTTAACTGTTGTTTTTAACATCAGGCTTTTCTTGTGCCATGAACTGTTCCGTTGAATCAGTTCCTCAGTTTTAGTTTTAACTGTTGTTTTAACATCAGGCTCTTCTGGTGCCATGAACTGTTCCGTTGAATCAGTTCCTCAGTTTTAGTTTTAACTGTTGGTTTTAACATCAGGCTCTTCTGGTGCCATGAACTGTTCTGTTGAATCAGTTCCTGAGTTTTAGTTTTAACTGTTGTTTTTAGTATCAGGCTCTTCTAGTGCCATGAACTGTTCCGTTGAATCAGTTCCTCAGTTTTAGTTTTAACTGTTTGTTTTAATGTCAGGCTCTCTGGTACCATGAACTGTTCCGTTGAATCAGTTCCTCAGTTTTAGTTTTAACAGTTCGTTTTAATATCAGACTCTACTGGTGCCATGAACTGTTCCGTTGAATCAGTTCCTCAGTTTTGGTTTTAACTGTTGTTTTTTAACATCAGGCTCTTCTGGTGCCATGAACTGTTCCGTTGAATCAGTTCCTGAGTTTTAGTTTTAACTGTTGGTTTTAACATCAGGCTCTTCTGGTGCCGTGAACTGTTCCGTTGAATCAGTTCCTGAGTTTTAGTTTTAACTGTTGTTTTGAGTATCAGGCTCTTCTGGTGCCATGAACTGTTCCGTTGAATCAGTTCCTCAGTTTTAGTTTTAACTGTTGTTTTAACATCAGGTTCTTCTGGTGCCATGAACTGTTCCGTTGAATCCGTTCCTCAGTTTTAGTTCTAACTGTTGTTTTAGTATCAGGCTCTTCTGGTACCATGAACTGTTACGTTGAATCAATTCCTCAGTTTTAGTTTTAACTGTTGTTTTTAACATCAGGCTCTTCTGGTGCCATGAACTGTTCCGTCGAATCAGTTCCTCAGTTTTAGTTTTAACTGTTGTTTTCAACATCAGGCTCTCTTGGTACCATGAACTGTTCCTTTGAATCAGTTCCTCAGTTTTAGTTTTAACTGTTGTTTTAACATCAGGCTCTTCTGGTGCCATGAACTGTTCCGTTGAATCAGTTCCTCAATTTTAGTTGTAACTGTTGTTTTCAACATCAGGCTCTTCTGGTACCATGAACTGTTCCTTTGAATCAGTTCCTCAGTTTTAGTTTTAACTGTTGTTTTTAACATCAGACTCTTCTGGTACCATGAACTGTTCCGTTAAATCAATTCCTCAGTTTTGGTTTTAACTGTTGTTTTTAACATGAGGCTCTTCTGGTGCCATGAACTGTTCTGTTGAATCAATTCCTCAGTTTTAGTTTTAACTGTTGTTTTGAACATCAGGCTCTTCTGGTGCCATGAACTGTTCCGTTGAATCAGTTTCTCAGTTTTAGTTTTACCTGTTGGTTTTAGTGTCAGGCTCTTCTGGTGCCATGAACCGTTCTGTTGAATCAGTTCCTCTGTTTTAGTTTTAACTGTTAGTTTTAATGTCAGACTCTTCTAGTACCATGAACTGTTCCGTTGAATCACTTCCTCAGTTTTAATTTTAACTGTTCGTTTTAATATCAGGCTCTTCTGGTGCCATGAACTGTTCCATTGAATCAGTTCCTCAGTTTTAGTTTTAACTGTTGTTTTTAACATCAGGCTCTTCTGGTGCCATGAACTGTCCCGTTGAATCAGTTCCTCAGTTTTAGTTTTAACTGTTGTTTTTAACATCAGGCTCTTCTGGTGCCATGAACTGTTCCGTTGAATCAGTTCCTCAGTTTTGGTTTTAACTGTTGTTTTTAACATCAGGCTCTTCTGGTGCCTTGAACTGTTCCGTTGAATCAGTTCCTCAGTTTTAGTTTTAACTGTTGTTTTTAACATCAGGCTTTTCTTGTGCCATGAACTGTTCCGTTGAATCAGTTCCTCAGTTTTAGTTTTAACTGTTCGTTTTAATATCAGGCTCTTCTGGTGCCATGAACTGTTCCATTGAATCAGTTCCTCAGTTTTAGTTTTAACAGTTGTTTTTTAACATCAGGCTCTTCTGGTGCCATGAACTGTCCCGTTGAATCAGTTCCTCAGTTTTAGTTTTAACTGTTGTTTTAACATCAGGCTCTTCTGGTGCCATGAACTGTTCCGTTGAATCAGTTCCTCAGTTTTGGTTTTAATTGTTGTTTTTTTTAACATCAGGCTCTTCTGGTGCCTTGAACTGTTCCGTTGAATCAGTTCCTCAGTTTTAGTTTTAACTGTTGTTTTAACATCAGGCTTTTCTTGTGCCATGAACTGTTCCGTTGAATCAGTTCCTCAGTTTTAGTTTTAACTGTTCGTTTTAATATCAGGCTCTTCTGGTGCCATGAACTGTTCCATTGAATCAGTTCCTCAGTTTTAGTTTTAACTGTTGTTTTTAACATCAGGCTCTTCTGGTGCCATGAACTGTCCTGTTGAATCAGTTCCTCAGTTTTAGTTTTAACTGTTGTTTTTTAACATCAGGCTCTTCTGGTGCCATGAACTGTTCCGTTGAATCAGTTCCTCAGTTTTGGTTTTAACTGTTGTTTTTTAACATCAGGCTCTTCTGGTGCCTTGAACTGTTCCGTTGAATCAGTTCCTCAGTTTTAGTTTTAACTGTTGTTTTAACATCAGGCTTTTCTTGTGCCATGAACTGTTCCGTTGAATCAGTTCCTCAGTTTTAGTTTTAACTGTTGTTTTTAACATCAGACTCTTCTGGTGCCATGAATTGTTCCGTTGAATCAGTTCCTCAGTTTTAGTTTTAACTGTTGGTTTTAACATCAGGCTCTTCTGGTGCCATGAACTATTCCGTTGAATCAGTTCCTCAGTTTTAGTTTTAACTGTTGTTTTTAACATCAGGCTCTTCTGGTGCCATGAACTGTCCCGTTGAATCAGTTCCTCAGTTTTAGTTTTAACTGTTGTTTTTAACATCAGGCTCTTCTGGTGCCATGAATTGTTCCGTTGAATCAGTTCCTCAGTTTTGGTTTTAACGGTTGTTTTTAACATCAGGCTCTTCTGGTGCCTTGAACTGTTCCGTTGAATCAGTTCCTCAGTTTTAGTTTTAACTGTTGTTTTAACATCAGGCTTTTCTTGTGCCATGAACTGTTCCGTTGAATCAGTTCCTCAGTTTTAGTTTTAACTGTTGTTTTTAACATCAGGCTCTTCTGGTGCCATGAACTGTTCCGTTGAATCAGTTCCTCAGTTTTAGTTTTAACTGTTGGTTTTAACATCAGGCTCTTCTGGTGCCATGAACTGTTCTGTTGAATCAGTTCCTGAGTTTTAGTTTTAACTGTTGTTTTTAGTATCAGGCTCTTCTAGTGCCATGAACTGTTCCGTTGAATCAGTTCCTCAGTTTTAGTTTTAACTGTTTGTTTTAATGTCAGGCTCTCCTGGTACCATGAACTGTTCCGTTGAATCAGTTCCTCAGTTTTAGTTTTAACAGTTCGTTTTAATATCAGACTCTACTGGTGCCATGAACTGTTCCGTTGAATCAGTTCCTCAGTTTTGGTTTTAACTGTTGTTTTTAACATCAGGCTCTTCTGGTGCCATGAACTGTTCCGTTGAATCAGTTCCTGAGTTTTAGTTTTAACTGTTGGTTTTAACATCAGGCTCTTCTGGTGCCGTGAACTGTTCCGTTGAATCAGTTCCTGAGTTTTAGTTTTAACTGTTGTTTTGAGTATCAGGCTCTTCTGGTGCCATGAACTGTTCCGTTGAATCAGTTCCTCAGTTTTAGTTTTAACTGTTGTTTTTAACATCAGGTTCTTCTGGTGCCATGAACTGTTCCGTTGAATCCGTTCCTCAGTTTTAGTTCTAACTGTTGTTTTTAGTATCAGGCTCTTCTGGTACCATGAACTGTTACGTTGAATCAATTCCTCAGTTTTAGTTTTAACTGTTGTTTTAACATCAGGCTCTTCTGGTGCCATGAACTGTTCCGTCGAATCAGTTCCTCAGTTTTAGTTTTAACTGTTGTTTTCAACATCAGGCTCTCTTGGTACCATGAACTGTTCCTTTGAATCAGTTCCTCAGTTTTAGTTTTAACTGTTGTTTTTAACATCAGGCTCTTCTGGTGCCATGAACTGTTCCGTTGAATCAGTTCCTCAATTTTAGTTGTAACTGTTGTTTTCAACATCAGGCTCTTCTGGTACCATGAACTGTTCCTTTGAATCAGTTCCTCAGTTTTAGTTTTAACTGTTGTTTTAACATCAGACTCTTCTGGTACCATGAACTGTTCCGTTAAATCAATTCCTCAGTTTTGGTTTTAACTGTTGTTTTTAACATGAGGCTCTTCTGGTGCCATGAACTGTTCTGTTGAATCAATTCCTCAGTTTTAGTTTTAACTGTTGTTTTGAACATCAGGCTCTTCTGGTGCCATGAACTGTTCCGTTGAATCAGTTTCTCAGTTTTAGTTTTACCTGTTGGTTTTAGTGTCAGGCTCTTCTGGTGCCATGAACCGTTCTGTTGAATCAGTTCCTCTGTTTTAGTTTTAACTGTTAGTTTTAATGTCAGACTCTTCTAGTACCATGAACTGTTCCGTTGAATCACTTCCTCAGTTTTAATTTTAACTGTTCGTTTTAATATCAGGCTCTTCTGGTGCCATGAACTGTTCCATTGAATCAGTTCCTCAGTTTTAGTTTTAACTGTTCGTTTTAATATCAGGCTCTTCTGGTGCCATGAACTGTTCCATTGAATCAGTTCCTCAGTTTTAGTTTTAACTGTTGTTTTAACATCAGGCTCTTCTGGTGCCATGAACTGTCCCGTTGAATCAGTTCCTCAGTTTTAGTTTTAACTGTTGTTTTTAACATCAGGCTCTTCTGGTGCCATGAACTGTTCCGTTGAATCAGTTCCTCAGTTTTGGTTTTAACTGTTGTTTTTAACATCAGGCTCTTCTGGTGCCTTGAACTGTTCCGTTGAATCAGTTCCTCAGTTTTAGTTTTAACTGTTGTTTTTAACATCAGGCTTTTCTTGTGCCATGAACTGTTCCGTTGAATCAGTTCCTCAGTTTTAGTTTTAACTGTTCGTTTTAATATCAGGCTCTTCTGGTGCCATGAACTGTTCCATTGAATCAGTTCCTCAGTTTTAGTTTTAACTGTTGTTTTAACATCAGGCTCTTCTGGTGCCATGAACTGTCCCGTTGAATCAGTTCCTCAGTTTTAGTTTTAACTGTTGTTTTTAACATCAGGCTCTTCTGGTGCCATGAACTGTTCCGTTGAATCAGTTCCTCAGTTTTAGTTTTAACAGTTCGTTTTAACATCAGGCTCTTCTGGTGCCTTGAACTGTTCCGTTGAATCAGTTCCTCAGTTTTAGTTTTAACTGTTGTTTTTAACATCAGGCTTTTCTTGTGCCATGAACTGTTCCGTTGAATCAGTTCCTCAGTTTTAGTTTTAACTGTTCGTTTTAATATCAGGCTCTTCTGGTGCCATGAACTGTTCCATTGAATCAGTTCCTCAGTTTTAGTTTTAACTGTTGTTTTTTAACATCAGGCTCTTCTGGTGCCATGAACTGTCCCGTTGAATCAGTTCCTCAGTTTTAGTTTTAACTGTTGTTTTTAACATCAGGCTCTTCTGGTGCCATGAACTGTTCCGTTGAATCAGTTCCTCAGTTTTGGTTTTAACTGTTGTTTTTAACATCAGGCTCTTCTGGTGCCATGAACTGTTCCATTGGATCAGTTCCTCAGTTTTAGTTTTAACTGTTCGTTTTAATATCAGGCTCTTCTGGTGCCATGAACTGTTCCATTGAATCAGTTCCTCAGTTTTAGTTTTAACTGTTGTTTTTAACATCAGGCTCTTCTGGTGCCATGAACTGTCCCGTTGAATCAGTTCCTCAGTTTTAGTTTTAACTGTTGTTTTTAACATCAGGCTCTTCTGGTGCCATGAACTGTTCCGTTGAATCAGTTCCTCAGTTTTGGTTTTAACTGTTGTTTTTAACATCAGGCTCTTCTGGTGCCTTGAACTGTTCCGTTGAATCAGTTCCTCAGTTTTAGTTTTAACTGTTGTTTTTAACATCAGGCTTTTCTTGTGCCATGAACTGTTCCGTTGAATCAGTTCCTCAGTTTTAGTTTTAACTGTTGTTTTAACATCAGACTCTTCTGGTGCCATGAATTGTTCCGTTGAATCAGTTCCTCAGTTTTAGTTTTAACTGTTGGTTTTAACATCAGGCTCTTCTGGTGCCATGAACTATTCCGTTGAATCAGTTCCTCAGTTTTAGTTTTAACTGTTGTTTTTAACATCAGGCTCTTCTGGTGCCATGAACTGTCCCGTTGAATCAGTTCCTCAGTTTTAGTTTTAACTGTTGTTTTTAACATCAGGCTCTTCTGGTGCCATGAATTGTTCCGTTGAATCAGTTCCTCAGTTTTGGTTTTAACGGTTGTTTTTAACATCAGGCTCTTCTGGTGCCTTGAACTGTTCCGTTGAATCAGTTCCTCAGTTTTAGTTTTAACTGTTGTTTTTAACATCAGGCTTTTCTTGTGCCATGAACTGTTCCGTTGAATCAGTTCCTCAGTTTTAGTTTTAACTGTTGTTTTTAACATCAGGCTCTTCTGGTGCCATGAACTGTTCCGTTGAATCAGTTCCTCAGTTTTAGTTTTAACTGTTGGTTTTAACATCAGGCTCTTCTGGTGCCATGAACTGTTCTGTTGAATCAGTTCCTGAGTTTTAGTTTTAACTGTTGTTTTTAGTATCAGGCTCTTCTAGTGCCATGAACTGTTCCGTTGAATCAGTTCCTCAGTTTTAGTTTTAACTGTTTGTTTTAATGTCAGGCTCTCCTGGTACCATGAACTGTTCCGTTGAATCAGTTCCTCAGTTTTAGTTTTAACAGTTCGTTTTAATATCAGACTCTACTGGTGCCATGAACTGTTCCGTTGAATCAGTTCCTCAGTTTTGGTTTTAACTGTTGTTTTTAACATCAGGCTCTTCTGGTGCCATGAACTGTTCCGTTGAATCAGTTCCTGAGTTTTAGTTTTAACTGTTGGTTTTAACATCAGGCTCTTCTGGTGCCGTGAACTGTTCCGTTGAATCAGTTCCTGAGTTTTAGTTTTAACTGTTGTTTTGAGTATCAGGCTCTTCTGGTGCCATGAACTGTTCCGTTGAATCAGTTCCTCAGTTTTAGTTTTAACTGTTGTTTTAACATCAGGTTCTTCTGGTGCCATGAACTGTTCCGTTGAATCCGTTCCTCAGTTTTAGTTCTAACTGTTGTTTTAGTATCAGGCTCTTCTGGTACCATGAACTGTTACGTTGAATCAATTCCTCAGTTTTAGTTTTAACTGTTGTTTTTAACATCAGGCTCTTCTGGTGCCATGAACTGTTCCGTCGAATCAGTTCCTCAGTTTTAGTTTTAACTGTTGTTTTCAACATCAGGCTCTCTTGGTACCATGAACTGTTCCTTTGAATCAGTTCCTCAGTTTTAGTTTTAACTGTTGTTTTAACATCAGGCTCTTCTGGTGCCATGAACTGTTCCGTTGAATCAGTTCCTCAATTTTAGTTGTAACTGTTGTTTTCAACATCAGGCTCTTCTGGTACCATGAACTGTTCCTTTGAATCAGTTCCTCAGTTTTAGTTTTAACTGTTGTTTTTTAACATCAGACTCTTCTGGTACCATGAACTGTTCCGTTAAATCAATTCCTCAGTTTTGGTTTTAACTGTTGTTTTTAACATGAGGCTCTTCTGGTGCCATGAACTGTTCTGTTGAATCAATTCCTCAGTTTTAGTTTTAACTGTTGTTTTGAACATCAGGCTCTTCTGGTGCCATGAACTGTTCCGTTGAATCAGTTTCTCAGTTTTAGTTTTACCTGTTGGTTTTAGTGTCAGGCTCTTCTGGTGCCATGAACCGTTCTGTTGAATCAGTTCCTCTGTTTTAGTTTTAACTGTTAGTTTTAATGTCAGACTCTTCTAGTACCATGAACTGTTCCGTTGAATCACTTCCTCAGTTTTAATTTTAACTGTTCGTTTTAATATCAGGCTCTTCTGGTGCCATGAACTGTTCCATTGAATCAGTTCCTCAGTTTTAGTTTTAACTGTTGTTTTTAACATCAGGCTCTTCTGGTGCCATGAACTGTCCCGTTGAATCAGTTCCTCAGTTTTAGTTTTAACTGTTGTTTTTAACATCAGGCTCTTCTGGTGCCATGAACTGTTCCGTTGAATCAGTTCCTCAGTTTTGGTTTTAACTGTTGTTTTTAACATCAGGCTCTTCTGGTGCCTTGAACTGTTCCGTTGAATCAGTTCCTCAGTTTTAGTTTTAACTGTTGTTTTTAACATCAGGCTTTTCTTGTGCCATGAACTGTTCCGTTGAATCAGTTCCTCAGTTTTAGTTTTAACTGTTCGTTTTAATATCAGGCTCTTCTGGTGCCATGAACTGTTCCATTGAATCAGTTCCTCAGTTTTAGTTTTAACTGTTGTTTTTAACATCAGGCTCTTCTGGTGCCATGAACTGTCCCGTTGAATCAGTTCCTCAGTTTTAGTTTTAACTGTTGTTTTTAACATCAGGCTCTTCTGGTGCCATGAACTGTTCCGTTGAATCAGTTCCTCAGTTTTGGTTTTAATTGTTGTTTTTAACATCAGGCTCTTCTGGTGCCTTGAACTGTTCCGTTGAATCAGTTCCTCAGTTTTAGTTTTAACTGTTGTTTTTAACATCAGGCTTTTCTTGTGCCATGAACTGTTCCGTTGAATCAGTTCCTCAGTTTTAGTTTTAACTGTTCGTTTTAATATCAGGCTCTTCTGGTGCCATGAACTGTTCCATTGAATCAGTTCCTCAGTTTTAGTTTTAACTGTTGTTTTTAACATCAGGCTCTTCTGGTGCCATGAACTGTCCCGTTGAATCAGTTCCTCAGTTTTAGTTTTAACTGTTGTTTTTAACATCAGGCTCTTCTGGTGCCATGAACTGTTCCGTTGAATCAGTTCCTCAGTTTTGGTTTTAACTGTTGTTTTTAACATCAGGCTCTTCTGGTGCCTTGAACTGTTCCGTTGAATCAGTTCCTCAGTTTTAGTTTTAACTGTTGTTTTTAACATCAGGCTTTTCTTGTGCCATGAACTGTTCCGTTGAATCAGTTCCTCAGTTTTAGTTTTAACTGTTGTTTTTAACATCAGACTCTTCTGGTGCCATGAATTGTTCCGTTGAATCAGTTCCTCAGTTTTAGTTTTAACTGTTGGTTTTAACATCAGGCTCTTCTGGTGCCATGAACTATTCCGTTGAATCAGTTCCTCAGTTTTAGTTTTAACTGTTGTTTTTAACATCAGGCTCTTCTGGTGCCATGAACTGTCCCGTTGAATCAGTTCCTCAGTTTTAGTTTTAACTGTTGTTTTTAACATCAGGCTCTTCTGGTGCCATGAATTGTTCCGTTGAATCAGTTCCTCAGTTTTGGTTTTAACGGTTGTTTTTAACATCAGGCTCTTCTGGTGCCTTGAACTGTTCCGTTGAATCAGTTCCTCAGTTTTAGTTTTAACTGTTGTTTTTAACATCAGGCTTTTCTTGTGCCATGAACTGTTCCGTTGAATCAGTTCCTCAGTTTTAGTTTTAACTGTTGTTTTTAACATCAGGCTCTTCTGGTGCCATGAACTGTTCCGTTGAATCAGTTCCTCAGTTTTAGTTTTAACTGTTGGTTTTAACATCAGGCTCTTCTGGTGCCATGAACTGTTCTGTTGAATCAGTTCCTGAGTTTTAGTTTTAACTGTTGTTTTTAGTATCAGGCTCTTCTAGTGCCATGAACTGTTCCGTTGAATCAGTTCCTCAGTTTTAGTTTTAACTGTTTGTTTTAATGTCAGGCTCTCCTGGTACCATGAACTGTTCCGTTGAATCAGTTCCTCAGTTTTAGTTTTAACAGTTCGTTTTAATATCAGACTCTACTGGTGCCATGAACTGTTCCGTTGAATCAGTTCCTCAGTTTTGGTTTTAACTGTTGTTTTTAACATCAGGCTCTTCTGGTGCCATGAACTGTTCCGTTGAATCAGTTCCTGAGTTTTAGTTTTAACTGTTGGTTTTAACATCAGGCTCTTCTGGTGCCGTGAACTGTTCCGTTGAATCAGTTCCTGAGTTTTAGTTTTAACTGTTGTTTTGAGTATCAGGCTCTTCTGGTGCCATGAACTGTTCCGTTGAATCAGTTCCTCAGTTTTAGTTTTAACTGTTGTTTTTAACATCAGGTTCTTCTTGTGCCATGAACTGTTCCGTTGAATCCGTTCCTCAGTTTTAGTTCTAACTGTTGTTTTTAGTATCAGGCTCTTCTGGTACCATGAACTGTTACGTTGAATCAATTCCTCAGTTTTAGTTTTAACTGTTGTTTTTAACATCAGGCTCTTCTGGTGCCATGAACTGTTCCGTCGAATCAGTTCCTCAGTTTTAGTTTTAACTGTTGTTTTCAACATCAGGCTCTCTTGGTACCATGAACTGTTCCTTTGAATCAGTTCCTCAGTTTTAGTTTTAACTGTTGTTTTTAACATCAGGCTCTTCTGGTGCCATGAACTGTTCCGTTGAATCAGTTCCTCAATTTTAGTTGTAACTGTTGTTTTCAACATCAGGCTCTTCTGGTACCATGAACTGTTCCTTTGAATCAGTTCCTCAGTTTTAGTTTTAACTGTTGTTTTTAACATCAGACTCTTCTGGTACCATGAACTGTTCCGTTAAATCAATTCCTCAGTTTTGGTTTTAACTGTTGTTTTTAACATGAGGCTCTTCTGGTGCCATGAACTGTTCTGTTGAATCAATTCCTCAGTTTTAGTTTTAACTGTTGTTTTGAACATCAGGCTCTTCTGGTGCCATGAACTGTTCCGTTGAATCAGTTTCTCAGTTTTAGTTTTACCTGTTGGTTTTAGTGTCAGGCTCTTCTGGTGCCATGAACCGTTCTGTTGAATCAGTTCCTCTGTTTTAGTTTTAACTGTTAGTTTTAATGTCAGACTCTTCTAGTACCATGAACTGTTCCGTTGAATCACTTCCTCAGTTTTAATTTTAACTGTTCGTTTTAATATCAGGCTCTTCTGGTGCCATGAACTGTTCCATTGAATCAGTTCCTCAGTTTTAGTTTTAACTGTTCGTTTTAATATCAGGCTCTTCTGGTGCCATGAACTGTTCCATTGAATCAGTTCCTCAGTTTTAGTTTTAACTGTTGTTTTTTAACATCAGGCTCTTCTGGTGCCATGAACTGTCCCGTTGAATCAGTTCCTCAGTTTTAGTTTTAACTGTTGTTTTTAACATCAGGCTCTTCTGGTGCCATGAACTGTTCCGTTGAATCAGTTCCTCAGTTTTGGTTTTAACTGTTGTTTTAACATCAGGCTCTTCTGGTGCCTTGAACTGTTCCGTTGAATCAGTTCCTCAGTTTTAGTTTTAACTGTTGTTTTTTAACATCAGGCTTTTCTTGTGCCATGAACTGTTCCGTTGAATCAGTTCCTCAGTTTTAGTTTTAACTGTTCGTTTTAATATCAGGCTCTTCTGGTGCCATGAACTGTTCCATTGAATCAGTTCCTCAGTTTTAGTTTTAACTGTTGTTTTAACATCAGGCTCTTCTGGTGCCATGAACTGTCCCGTTGAATCAGTTCCTCAGTTTTAGTTTTAACTGTTGTTTTTTTAACATCAGGCTCTTCTGGTGCCATGAACTGTTCCGTTGAATCAGTTCCTCAGTTTTGGTTTTAATTGTTGTTTTTTTTAACATCAGGCTCTTCTGGTGCCTTGAACTGTTCCGTTGAATCAGTTCCTCAGTTTTAGTTTTAACTGTTGTTTTTTAACATCAGGCTTTTCTTGTGCCATGAACTGTTCCGTTGAATCAGTTCCTCAGTTTTAGTTTTAACTGTTCGTTTTAATATCAGGCTCTTCTGGTGCCATGAACTGTTCCATTGAATCAGTTCCTCAGTTTTAGTTTTAACTGTTGTTTTAACATCAGGCTCTTCTGGTGCCATGAACTGTCCCGTTGAATCAGTTCCTCAGTTTTAGTTTTAACTGTTGTTTTTTAACATCAGGCTCTTCTGGTGCCATGAACTGTTCCGTTGAATCAGTTCCTCAGTTTTGGTTTTAACTGTTGTTTTTAACATCAGGCTCTTCTGGTGCCTTGAACTGTTCCGTTGAATCAGTTCCTCAGTTTTAGTTTTAACTGTTGTTTTTAACATCAGGCTTTTCTTGTGCCATGAACTGTTCCGTTGAATCAGTTACTCAGTTTTAGTTTTAACTGTTGTTTTTAACATCAGGCTCTTCTGGTGCCATGAATTGTTCCGTTGAATCAGTTCCTCAGTTTTAGTTTTAACTGTTGTTTTTAACATCAGACTCTTCTGGTGCCATGAACTGTTTCGTTAAATCAGTTCCTCAGTTTTGGTTTTAACTGTTGTTTTTAACATGAGGCTCTTCTGGTGCCATGAACTGTTCTGTTGAATCAATTCCTCAGTTTTAGTTTTAACTGTTGTTTTGAACATCAGGCTCTTCTGGTGCCATGAACTCTTCCGTTGAATCAGTTTCTCAGTTTTAGTTTTACCTGTTGGTTTTAGTGTCAGGCTCTTCTGGTGCCATGAACCGTTCTGTTGAATCAGTTCCTCTGTTTTAGTTTTAACTGTTGGTTTTAACATCAGGCTCTTCTGGTGCCATGAACTGTTCCGTTGAATCAGTTCCTCAGTTTTAGTTTTATCTGTTGTGTTTAACATCAGGCTCTTCTGGTGCCATGAACTGTTCCGTTGAATCAGTTCCTCAATTTTAGTTGTAACTGTTGTTTTCAACATCAGGCTCTTCTGGTACCATGAACTGTTCCTTTGAATCAGTTCCTCAGTTTTAGTTTTAACTGTTGTTTTTAACATCAGACTCTTCTGGTACCATGAACTGTTCCGTTAAATCAATTCCTCAGTTTTGGTTTTAACTGTTGTTTTTAACATGAGGCTCTTCTGGTGCCATGAACTGTTCTGTTGATTCAATTCCTCAGTTTTAGTTTTAACTGTTGTTTTGAACATCAGGCTCTTCTGGTGCCATGAACTGTTCCGTTGAATCAGTTTCTCAGTTTTAGTTTTACCTGTTGGTTTTAATGTCAGGCTCTTCTGGTGCCATGAACCGTTCTGTTGAATCAGTTCCTCTGTTTTAGTTTTAACTGTTAGTTTTAATGTCAGACTCTTCTAGTACCATGAACTGTTCCGTTGAATCACTTCCTCAGTTTTAATTTTAACTGTTTGTTTTAATATCAGGCTCTTCTGGTGCCATGAACTGTTCCATTGAATCAGTTCCTCAGTTTTAGTTTTAACTGTTCGTTTTAATATCAGGCTCTTCTGGTGCCATGAACTGTTCCATTGAATCAGTTCCTCAGTTTTAGTTTTAACTGTTGTTTTTAACATCAGGCTCTTCTGGTGCCAAGAACTGTCCCGTTGAATCAGTTCCTCAGTTTTAGTTTTAACTGTTGTTTTTAACATCAGGCTCTTCTGGTGCCATAAACTGTTCCGTTGAATCAGTTCCTCAGTTTTGGTTTTAACTGTTTGTTTTAACATCAGGCTCTTCTGGTGCCTTGAACTGTTCCGTTGAATCAGTTCCTCAGTTTTAGTTTTAACTGTTGTTTTTAACATCAGGCTTTTCTTGTGCCATGAACTGTCCCGTTGAATCAGTTCCTCAGTTTTAGTTTTAACTGTTGTTTTTAACATCAGGCTCTTCTGGTGCCATGAACTGTTCCGTTGAATCAGTTCCTCAGTTTTGGTTTTAACTGTTGTTTTTAACATCAGGCTCTTCTGGTGCCTTGAACTGTTCCGTTGAATCAGTTCCTCAGTTTTAGTTTTAACTGTTGTTTTTAACATCAGGCTTTTCTTGTGCCATGAACTGTTCCGTTGAATCAGTTCCTCAGTTTTAGTTTTAACTGTTGTTTTTAACATCAGACTCTTCTGGTGCCATGAACTGTTCCGTTAAATCAGTTCCTCAGTTTTGGTTTTAACTGTTGTTTTTAACATGAGGCTCTTCTGGTGCCATGAACTGTTCTGTTGAATCAATTCCTCAGTTTTAGTTTTAACTGTTGTTTTGAACATCAGGCTCTTCTGGTGCCATGAACTCTTCCGTTGAATCAGTTTCTCAGTTTTAGTTTTACCTGTTGGTTTTAGTGTCAGGTTCTTCTGGTGCCATGAACCGTTCTGTTGAATCAGTTCCTCTGTTTTAGTTTTAACTGTTGGTTTTAATGTCAGACTCTTCTAGTACCATGAACTGTTCCGTTGAATCACTTCCTCAGTTTTAGTTTTAACTGTTCGTTTTAATATTAGGCTCCTCTGGTGCCATGAACTGTTCCATTGGATCAGTTCCTCAGTTTTAGTTTTAACTGTTCGTTTTAATATCAGGCTCTTCTGGTGCCATGAACTGTTCCATTGAATCAGTTCCTCAGTTTTAGTTTTAACTGTTGTTTTTTTAACATCAGGCTCTTCTGGTGCCATGAACTGTCCGTTGAATCAGTTCCTCAGTTTTAGTTTTAACTGTTGTTTTAACATCAGGCTCTTCTGGTGCCATGAACTGTTCCGTTGAATCAGTTCCTCAGTTTTAGTTTTAACTGTTGTTTTTAACATCAGGCTCTTCTGGTGCCTTGAACTGTTCCGTTGAATCAGTTCCTCAGTTTTAGTTTTAACTGTTGTTTTTAACATCAGGCTTTTCTTGTGCCATGAACTGTTCCGTTGAATCAGTTCCTCAGTTTTAGTTTTAACTGTTGTTTTAACATCAGACTCTTCTGGTGCCATGAATTGTTCCGTTGAATCAGTTCCTCAGTTTTAGTTTTAACTGTTGGTTTTAACATCAGGCTCTTCTGGTGCCATGAACTGTTCCGTTGAATCAGTTCCTCAGTTTTAGTTTTAACTGTTGTTTTTAACATCAGGCTCTTCTGGTGCCATGAACTGTCCTGTTGAATCAGTTCCTCAGTTTTAGTTTTAACTGTTGTTTTTTAACATCAGGCTCTTCTGGTGCCATGAATTGTTCCGTTGAATCAGTTCCTCAGTTTTGGTTTTAACGGTTGTTTTTTTAACATCAGGCTCTTCTGGTGCCTTGAACTGTTCCGTTGAATCAGTTCCTCAGTTTTAGTTTTAACTGTTGTTTTTAACATCAGGCTTTTCTTGTGCCATGAACTGTTCCGTTGAATCAGTTCCTCAGTTTTAGTTTTAACTGTTGTTTTTAACATCAGGCTCTTCTGGTGCCATGAACTGTTCCGTTGAATCAGTTCCTCAGTTTTAGTTTTAACTGTTGGTTTTAACATCAGGCTCTTCTGGTGCCATGAACTGTTCCGTTGAATCAGTTCCTCAGTTTTAGTTTTAACTGTTCGTTTTAATATTAGGCTCTTCTGGTGCCATGAACTGTTCCATTGAATCAGTTCCTCAGTTTTAGTTTTAACTGTTGTTTTTAACATCAGGCTCTTCTGGTGCCATGAACTGTTCCGTTGAATCAGTTCCTCAGTTTTAGTTTTAACTGTTGTTTTTAATATCAAGCTTTTCTGGTTCCATGAACTGTTCCGTTGAATCAGTTCCTCAGTTTTAGTTTTAACTGTTGTTTTTAATATTAGGCTCTTCTGGTGCCATGAACTGTTTCATTGAATCAGTTCCTCAGTTTTAGTTTTAACTGTTGTTTTTAATATCAGGCTCTTCTAGTGCCATGAACTGTTCCGTTGAATCAGTTCCTCAGTTTTAGTTTTAACTGTTGGTTTTAATGTCAGGCTCTTCTTGTACCATGAACTGTTCCGTTGAATCAGTTCCTCAGTTTTAGTTTTAACTGTTCGTTTTAATATTAGGCTCTTCTGGTGCCATGAACTGTTCCATTGAATCAGTTCCTGAGTTTTAGTTTTAACTGTTGTTTTTAACATCAGGCTCTTCTGGTGCCATGAACTGTTCCGTTGAATCAGTTCCTCAGTTTTAGTTTTAACTGTTGTTTTTAATATCAGGCTCTTCTGGTTCCATGAACTGTTCCGTTGAATCAGTTCCTCAGTTTTAGTTTTATTTGTTGTTTTTAACATCAGTTTCTTCTGGTGCCATGAACTGTTCCGTTGAATCAGTTCCTCAGTTTTAGCCAATGATGTAGATATATTTGCCTTTCGCACCTGTTGTTCTGATGTTGTACAAACTTATTCGCTAACGTATTAATTGAATAGAAATATATACTTAGAATGACGTATTTGTAATACTGTAACTTATATTTAGTGTTTACTGTCACATAACTATGTCTTACGTATTGTTTTAATCGTATCCATGCTTAAGTGTTATGTTCGTTTATCACTCTTCTTACCAGTATTGTTTAGTTTTATATCCGCTGATTTATTGTTCCAACTTACGTTTTCGAGTATTTTTGTTGTTTCTTTCTTTATGTTTCTCTAGAATCACTTATTTAAAGCAATTTTAATACTATTATCACATAATGTTATTTTCGTTTCATGTTCCATAACGAGCACCCGGTTACAATCTTTAATTTTTAGATCTTGTGTTCTCACCAGCATTGATTTTCTAACTCTTATTTAAAAAAACAAAAACAAATTCTAAATAATAGAAAGACACATCTCAGTTTCATTCAGTAAGTTGTTGTGAATAATAAGAAATATGTAGTTTTAATTTTATGTATCACTGAGGTGTGGGAATAAGGCAAGTTTCATGTATCTCTATATTTCTAAGGTAATATATCATTGTGGTAAGTTTCATGTCTATTTATATTTCCAGTGTAATATATCATTGTGGTAAGTTTCATGTCTATTTATATTTCCAGGGTAACATATCATTGTGGTAAGTTTCGTTTATCTCTATATTTCTAGGGTGATATATCATTGTGGTAAGATTCGTGTATCTCTATATTTCTAGTGTAATATATCATTGTGGTAAGTTTCGTGTATCTCTATATTTCCAATGTAATATATCATTGTGGTAAGTTTCATGTATCTCTATATTTCCAGTGTATATATATCATTGTGGTAAGTTTCGTGTATCTCTATATTTCTAGTGTAATATATCATTGTGGTAAGTTTCGTGTATCTCTATATTTCTAGTGTAATATATCATTGTGGTAAGTTTCGTGTATCTCTATATTTCCAGTGTAATATATCATTGTGGTAAGTTTCATGTATCTCTATATTTTCAGTGTAAATATATCATTGTGGTAAGTTTTCGTGTATCTCTATATTTCTAGTGTAATATATCATTGTGGTAAGTTTCGTGTATCTCTATATTTCTAGGGTGATGTATCATTGTGGTAAGTTTCGTCTATCTCTATATTTCCAGGGTAATATATCATTGTGGTAAGTTTCATGTATCTCTATATTTCCAGTGTAATATATCATTGTGGTAAGTTTCGTGTATCTCTATATTTCTAGTTTATATAAATCATTGTGGTAAGTTTCGTGTATCTCTATATTTCCAGTGTAATATATCATTGTGGTAAGTTTCATGTATCTCTATATTTTCAGTGTAATATATCATTGTGGTAAGTTTCGTGTATCTCTATATTTCTAGTGTAATATATCATTGTGGTAAGTTTCGTGTATCTCTATATTTCTAGTGTAATATATCATTGTGGTAAGTTTCGTGTATCTCTATATTTCTAGGGTGATGTATCATTGTGGTAAGTTTCGTGTATCTCTATATTTCCAGGTAATATATATCATTGTGGGAAGTTTCATGTATCTCTATATTTCCAGTGTAATATATCATTGTGGTAAGTTTCGCGTATCTCTATATTTCTAGTGTAATATATCATTGTGGTAAGTTTCATGTATCTCTATATTTCCAGTGTAATATATCATTGTGGTAAGTTTCCTGTATCTCTATATTTCTAGTATAATATATCATTGTGGTAAGTTTCGTGTATCTCTATATTTCTAGTGTAATATATCATTGTGGTAAGTTTCGTGTATCTCTATATTTCTAGGGTGATGTATCATTGTGGTAAGTTTCGTGTATCTCTATATTTCCAGGGTAATATATCATTGTGGTAAGTTTCGTGTATCTCTATATTTCTAGGGTGATGTATCATGTTGGTAAGTTTCGTGTATCTCTATATTTCCAGTGTAATATATCATTGTGGTAAGTTTCGTGTATCTCTATATTTCTAGGGTGATGTATCATTGTGGTAAGTTTCGTGTATTTCTATATTTCCAGTGTAATATATCATTGTGGTAAGTTTCGTGTATCTCTATATTTCCAGTGTAATATATCATTGTGGTAAGTTTCGTGTATCTCTATATTTCCAGTGTAATATATCATTGTGGTAAGTTTCGTGTATCTCTATATTTCCAGTGTAATATATCATTGTGGTAAGTTTCGTGTATCTCTATATTTCTAGGGTGATATATCATTGTGGTAAGTTTCGTGTATCTCTATATTTCTAGGGTGATATATCATTGTGGTAAGTTTCGTGTATCTCTATATTTCTAGGGTGATTTATCATTGTGGTAAGTTTCGTGTATCTCTATATTTCCAGTGTAATATATCATTGTGGTAAGTTTCGTGTATCTCTATATTTCTAGGGTGATGTATCATTTTGGTAAGTTTCGTGTATCTCTATATTTCCAGTGTAATATATCATTGTGGTAAGTTTCGTGTATCTCTATATTTCCAGTGTAATATATCATTGTGGTAAGTTTCGTGTATCTCTATATTTCCAGTGTAATATATCATTGTGGTAAGTTTCGTGTATCTTTATATTTCCAGTGTAATATATCATTGTGGTAAGTTTCGTATATCTCTATATTTCTAGGGTGATATATCATTGTGGTAAGTTTCGTGTATCTCTATATTTCCAGTGTAATATATCATTGTGGTAAGTTTCGTGTATCTCTATATTTCTAGGGTGATGTATCATTTTGGTAAGTTTCGTGTATCTCTATATTTCCAGTGTAATATATCATTGTGGTAAGTTTCGTGTATCTCTATATTTCTAGTGTAATATATCATTGTGGTAAGTTTTGTGTATCTCTATATTTCTAGTGTAATATATCATTGTGTTAAGTTTCGTGTATCTCTATATTTCTAGGGTGATGTATCATTTTAGTAAGTTTCGTGTATCTCTATATTTCCAGTGTAATATATCATTGTGGTAAGTTTCGTGTATCTCTATATTTCCAGTGTAATATATCATTGTGGTAAGTTTCGTGTATCTCTATATTTCCAGTGTAATATATCATTGTGGTAAGTTTCGTGTATCTCTATATTTCTAGTGTAATATATCATTGTGGTAAGTTTCGTGTATCTCTATATTTCCAGTGTAATATATCATTGTGGTAAGTTTCGTGTATCTCTATATTTCTAGGGTGATATATCATTGTGGTAAGTTTCGTGTATCTCTATATTTCTAGGGTGATGTATCATTGTGGTAAGTTTCGTATATCTCTATATTTCTAGGGTGATATATCATTGTGGTAAGTTTCGTGTATCTCTATATTTCCAGTGTAATATATCATTGTGGTAAGTTTCGTGTATCTCTATATTTCTAGGGTGATGTATCATTTTGGTAAGTTTCGTGTATCTCTATATTTCCAGTGTAATATATCATTGTGGTAAGTTTCGTGTATCTCTATATTTCTAGTGTAATATATCATTGTGGTAAGTTTCGTGTATCTCTATATTTCTAGTGTAATATATCATTGTGGTAAGTTTCGTGTATCTCTATATTTCTAGGGTGATATATCATTGTGGTAAGTTTCGTGTATCTCTATATTTCCAGGGTAATATATCATTGTGGAAGTTTCATGTATCTCTATATTTCCAGTGTAATATATCATTGTGGTAAGTTTCGTGCATCTCTCTATATTTCTAGTGTAATATATCATTGTGGTAAGTTTCATGTATCTCTATATTTCCAGTGTAATATATCATTGTGGTAAGTTTCCTGTATCTCTATATTTCTAGTATAATATATCATTGTGGTAAGTTTCGTGTATCTCTATATTTCTAGTGTAATATATCATTGTGGTAAGTTTCGTGTATCTCTATATTTCTAGGGTGATGTATCATTGTGGTAAGTTTCGTGTATCTCTATATTTCCAGTGTAATATATCATTGTGGTAAGTTTCGTGTATCTCTATATTTCCAGTGTAATATATCATTGTGGTAAGTTTCGTGTATCTCTATATTTCCAGTGTAATATATCATTGTGGTAAGTTTCCTGTATCTCTATATTTCTAGTATAATATATCATTGTGGTAAGTTTCGTGTATCTCTATATTTCTAGTGTAATATATCATTGTGGTAAGTTTCGTGTATCTCTATATTTCTAGGGTGATATATCATTGTGGTAAGTTTCGTGTATCTCTATATTTCCAGTGTAATATATCATTGTGGTAAGTTTCGTGTATCTCTATATTTCCAGTGTAATATATCATTGTGGTAAGTTTCGTGTATCTCTATATTTCTAGGGTGATGTATCATTGTGGTAAGTTTCGTGTATCCCCATATTTCCAGGGCAATATATCATTGTGGTAAGTTTCGTGTATCTCTATATTTCTAGGGTGATGCATCATGTTGGTAAGTTTCGTGTATCTCTATATTTCCAGTGTAATATATCATTGTGGTAAGTTTCGTGCATCTCTATATTTCCAGTGTAATATATCATTGTGGTAAGTTTCGTGTATCTCTATATTTCTAGGGTGATATATCATTGTGGTAAGTTTCGTGTATCTCTATATTTCTAGGGTGATATATCATTGTGGTAAGTTTCGTGTATCTCTATATTTCTAGGGTGATATATCATTGTGGTAAGTTTCGTGTATCTCTATATTTCCAGTGTAATATATCATTGTGGTAAGTTTCGTGTATCTCTATATTTCTAGGGTGATGTATCATTTTGGTAAGTTTCGTGTATCCCTATATTTCCAGTGTAATATATCATTGTGGTAAGTTTCGTGTATCTCTATATTTCCAGTGTAATATATCATTGTGGTAAGTTTCGTGTATCTCTATATTTCCAGTGTAATATATCATTGTGGTAAGTTTCGTGTATCTCTATATTTCCAGTGTAATATATCATTGTGGTAAGTTTCGTATATCTCTATATTTCTAGGGTGATATATCATTGTGGTAAGTTTCGTGTATCTCTATATTTCCAGTGTAATATATCATTGTGGTAAGTTTCTGTGTATCCTCTATATTTCAGGGTGATATATCATTTTGGTAAGTTTCGTGTATCTCTATATTTCCAGTGTAATATATCATTGTGGTAAGTTTCGTGTATCCTATATTTCTAGTGTAATATATCATTGTGGTAAGTTTTGTGTATCTCTATATTTCTAGTGTAATATATCATTGTGTTAAGTTTCGTGTATCTCTATATTTCTAGGGTGATGTATCATTTTAGTAAGTTTCGTGTATCTCTATATTTCCAGTGTAATATATCATTGTGGTAAGTTTCGTGCATCTCCATATTTCCAGTGTAATATATCATTGTGGTAAGCTCTGTGCATCCCTATATCTCCAGTGTAATATACATCATTGTGGTAAGTCTCTGTGTATCCCCATATTTCTAGGGTGATGCATCATTGTGGTAAGCTCGTGTATCCCTATATTTCCAGTGTAATATATCATTGTGGTAAGCTTCGTGTATCTCTATATTTCCAGTGTAATATATCATTGTGGTAAGTTTCGTGTATCTCTATATTTCCAGTGTAATATATCATTGTGGTAAGTTTCCTGTATCTCTATATTTCTAGCATAATATATCATTGTGGTAAGTTTCTGTGTATCTCTATATTTCTAGTGTAATATATCATTGTGGTAAGTTTCGTGCATCTCTATATTTCTAGGGTGATGTATCATTGTGGTAAGTTTCGTGTATCTCTATATTTCCAGTGTAATATATCATTGTGGTAAGTTTCGTGTATCCCTATATTTCCAGTGTAATATATCATTGTGGTAAGTTTCGTGTATCTCTATATTTCTAGGGTGATATATCATTGTGGTAAGTTTCGTGTATCCCTATATTTCCAGGGTAATATATCATTGTGGTAAGTTTCGTGCATCTCTATATTTCTAGGGTGATATATCATGTGGTAAGCTCGTGCATCTCTATATTCCAGTGTAATATATCACTGTGGTAAGCTCGTGCATCCTATATTCCAGTGTAATATATCATTGTGGTAAGTTTCGTGTATCTCCATATTTCTAGGGTGATATATCATTGTGGTAAGCTCGTGTATCTCTATATTTCTAGGGTGATATATCATTGTGGTAAGCTCGTGTATCCTATATTTCTAGGGTGATATATCATTGTGGTAAGCTCGTGTATCTCCATATTTCCAGTGTAATATATCATTGTGGTAAGTTTCGTGTATCTCTATATTTCTAGGGTGATGTATCATTTTGGTAAGTTTCGTGTATCTCTATATTTCCAGTGTAATATATCATTGTGGTAAGTTTCGTGTATCTCTATATTTCCAGTGTAATATATCATTGTGGTAAGTTTCGTGTATCTCTATATTTCCAGTGTAATATATCATTGTGGTAAGTTTCGTGTATCTTTATATTTCCAGTGTAATATATCATTGTGGTAAGTTCTGCATATCTCTATATTTCTAGGGTGATATATCATTGTGGTAAGTTTCGTGTATCTCTATATTTCCAGTGTAATATATCATTGTGGTAAGCTCGTGTATCTCTATATTTCTAGGGTGATGTATCATTTTGGTAAGCTCGTGTATCTCTATATTTCCAGTGTAATATATCACTGTGGTAAGCTCTCGTGTATCCCTATATTTCTAGTGTAATATATCATTGTGGTAAGTTTTGTGTATCCTATATTTCTAGTGTAATATATCATTGTGGTAAGCTCGTGTATCTCTATATTTCTAGGGTGATGTATCATTTTAGTAAGTTCTCGTGCATCTCTATATTCCAGTGTAATATATCATTGTGGTAAGCTCGTGCATCCCATATTTCCAGTGTAATATATCATTGTGGTAAGCTCTGTGCATCTCTATATTTCCAGTGTAATATATCATTGTGGTAAGTTTCGTGCATCTCTATATTTCTAGTGTAATATATCATTGTGGTAAGCTCGTGCATCTCTATATTTCCAGTGTAAATATATCATTGTGGTAAGTTTCTGTGTATCTCTATATTTCTAGGGTGATATATCATTGTGGTAAGCTCTCGTGCATCTCTATATTCTAGGGTGATATATCATTGTGGTAAGTTTCGTGTATCCCTATATTTCTAGGGTAATATATCATTGTGGTAAGTTTCGTGCATCTCTATATTTCCAGGGTAATATATCATTGTGGTAAGTTTCGTGTATCTCTATATTTCCAGTGTAATATATCATTGTGGTAAGCTCGTGCATCCTATATTTCCAGTGTAATATATCATTGTGGTAAGCTTCGTGTATCTCTATATTTCCAGTGTAATATATCATTGTGGTAAGTTTCGTGTATCCCTATATTCCAGTGTAATATATCATTGTGGTAAGTTTCGTGTATCCCTATATTTCTAGTGTAATATATCATTGTGGTAAGTCTCGTGCATCCCTATATCCAGTGTAATATATCATTGTGGTACGTCCCGTGCATCTCCCATATTCTCAGTGTAATATATCATTGTGGTAAGTTTCTGTGTATCTCTATATATATCCAGTGTAATATATATCATTGTGGTAAGCTCCTGTGTATCCCATATATTTCCAGTGTAATATATCATTGTGGTAAGCTCGTGTATCCCATATTTTAGGGTAATATATCATTGTGTTAAGTTTCGTGCATCTCATATTTCCAGTGTAATATATCATTGTGGTAAGTTCTCGTGTATCCCCATATTTCTAGTGTAATATATCATTGTGGTAAGTTTCATGTATCTCTATATTTCCAGTGTAATATATCATTGTGGTAAGTTTCGTGTATTTCTATATTTCTAGTGTAATATATCATTGTGGTAAGTTTCTTGTATCTCTATATTTCCAGTGTAATATATCATTGTGGTACGTTTCGTGTATCTCTATATTTCCAGTGTAATATATCATTGTGGTAAGTTTCGTGTATCTCTATATTTCCAGTGTAATGTATCATTGTGGTAAGTTTCGTGTATCTCTATATTTTTAGGGTAATATATCATTGTGTTAAGTTTCGTGTATCTCTATATTTCCAGTGTAATATATCATTGTGGTAAGTTTCGTGTATCTCTATATTTCCAGTGTAATATATCATTGTGGTAAGTTTCGTGTATCTCTATATTTTTAGGGTATTGTATCATTGTGATGTGAAAATGTCGCACGTTTCATCGAAGGAAACCTGTGTAAAAGAAGTTGATTTTGAAGATGAAAACGAGGTAAGTGAATACTGCGCCACCTTTCGTCAGTTTGTGTTGGATGTTGTTAAGAGACATCCACTGATTTGTTATAATGAGGAACACAGGTAAAAACACACGTGTTGACTGTTTTGTTTGTTTTCACATCCATCCACAAAGGACTATGAGCTTTAGCCGCTCCTAATTTTAAAATTATAACCAATACAGATCGCCATTATATGGATTTAACTGTCACTCTTATAACACATCCATATCCCTTTATCATTGTAGCAATGACTAATACTTCGTTGTCTATCACACTGACGATGTAACGATGTTAGGTCACAGGTAGCATGTTACAACATTGTAACGATGTCAGGTCACTGGTAGCATGTTACAACATTGTAACGATGTTAGGTCACTGGTAGTATGTTACAACATTGTAACGATGTTAGGTCACTGGTAGTATGTTACAACATTGTAACGATGTTAGGTCACTGGTAGTATGTTACAACATTGTAACGATGTTAGGTCACTGGTAGTATGTTACAACATTGTAACGATGTTAGGTCACTGGTAGTATGTTACATTTTAACGATGTTAGGTCACTGGTAGTATGTTACAACATTGTAACGATGTTAGGTCACTGGTAGACTGTTACAACATTGTAACGATGTTAGATCACTGGTAGTATGTTACAACAGTGTAACGACGTTAGATCACTGGTAGACTGTTACAACATTGTAACGATGTTAGATCACTGGTAGACTGTTACAACATTGTAACGATGTTAGGTCACTGGTAAACTGTTACAACATTGTAAAAATGTCAGGTCACTGGTAGTATGTTACAACATTGTAAAAATGTCAGGTCACTGGTAGTATGTTACAACATTGTAACGATGTTAGGTCACTGGTAGACTGTTACAACATTGTAACGATGTTAGGTCACTGGTAAACTGTTACAACATTGTAACAATGTCAGGTCACTGGTAGCATGTTACAACATTGTAACGATGTTAGGTCACTGGTAGCATGTTACAACATTGTAACGATGTCAGGTCACTGGTGGTATGTTACATTTTAACGATGTTAGGTCACTGGTAGTATGTTACAACATTGTAACGATGTTAGGTCACTGGTAGACTGTTACAACATTGTAACGATGTTAGGTCACTGGTAGTATGTTACAACATTATAACAATGTCAGGTCACTGGTAGTATGTTACAAACATTGTAACGATGTTAGGTCACTGGTAGTACATTGCAACGATGTTACTGGTAGACTGTTACAACATTGTAACGATGTTAGGTCACTGGTAGACTGTTACAACATTGTAACGATGTTAGGTCACTGGTAAACTGTTACAACATTGTAACAATGTCAGGTCACTGGTAGCATGTTACAACATTGTAACGATGTTAGGTCACTGGTAGCATGTTACAACATTGTAACGATGTCAGGTCACTGGTAGTATGTTACAACATTGTAACGATGTTAGGTCACTGGTAGTATGTTACAACATTGTAACGATGTTAGGTCACTGGTAGTATGTTACAACAGTGTAACGATGTTAGGTCACTGGTAGCATGTTACAACATTGTAACGATGTTAGGTCACTGGTAGTATGTTACAACAGTGTAACGATGTTAGGTCACTGGTAGTGTTATCACTGTTACAGTGTAACATGTTAGGTCACCGGTAGTATGTTACAACATTGTAACGATGTTAGGTCACTGGTAGTATGTTACAAACATTGTAACGATGTTAGGTCAGCATATGTTAAATAACTAACGACGTTAGATCATTCATAGACTGTTACAACATTGTAACTATGTCAGGTCACTGGTAGACTGTTACAACATTGTAACGATGTTAGGTCACTGGTAGCATGTTGCCAACATTATAACGATGTTAGGTCACTGGTAGACTGTTACAACATTGTAACGATGTTAGGTCACTGGTTGCAACAACATTGCAACGATGTTAGGTCACTGGCAGCATGTTACAACATTGATGTTACAACATTGTAACGATGTTAGGTCACTGGTAGCATGTTACAACATTGTAACGATGTCAGGTCACTGGTAGTATGTTACAACATTGTAACGATGTTAGGTCACTGGTAGACTGTTACAACATTGTAACGATGTTAGGTCACTGGTAGTATGTTACAACAGTGTAACGATGTTAGGTCACTGGTAGCATGTTACAACATTGTAACGATGTTAGGTCACTGGTAGTATGTTACAACAGTGTAACGATGTTAGGTCACTGGTAGTATGTTACAACAGTGTAACGATGTTAGGTCACCGGTAGTATGTTACAACATTGTAACGATGTTAGGTCACTGGTAGTATGTTACAACATTGTAACGATGTTAGGTCACTGGTAGTATGTTACAACATTGTAACGACGTTAGATCATTCATAGACTGTTACAACAGTGTAACAGTGTCAGGTCTTTAGTAGACTGTTACAACAGCGTAACTATGCCAGGATATCAGATATATGCTTGAGGATTTAATGTTTAAATTTATGGTTCAATTCCCGTGATGTTACTGTGTAGATATATTATTGTGTAGATGTTTGGTGTATAGTCAACATGAGGTCAGGCTTGACGATTTGTTGTTTTAATCAGAACTAATACAATGTGATTTGTTCTTTAGTTATGTTTAATATCGTAACAAGCTATATAGGAACGACTCTCATCCTTTAACAAGATTTACCTATTAATATCATAACTAGTTTTATATGAGACTCTGGATTCTTTGTTCAGGTATTAATATCATAACTAGTAATATATGAGTCTCTTGATTCTTTGTTCAGGTATTAATATCATAACTAGTAATATATGAGACTCTGGATTCTTTGTTCAGGTATTAATATCATAACTAGTTTTATATGAGACTCTGGATTCTTTGTTCAGGTATTAATATCATAACTAGTTTTATATGAGACTCTGGATTCTTTGTTCAGGTATTAATATCATAACTAGTAATATATGAGACTCTGGATTCTTTGTTCAGGTATTAATATCATAACTAGTAATATATGAGACTCTGGATTCTTTGTTCAGGTATTAATATCATAACTAGTAATATATGAGACTCTGGATTCTTTGTTCAGGTATTAATATCATAACTAGTAATATATGAGACTTTGGATTCTTTGACAATAATTTATTTTTTTGACACTCACAAGTCTACACGAAGCACATTCTACATCCAAAGGATATCTGATGAGTCATACAATGAGTAATCTTCCACAGTATCAGAGATAAATATGATATTATCTTCTGATGTCTGATATTCAACTTCCTTGGGGCTACCATAGTATTTCGAGATGGCTGTCAGTACAAAGTTCCATACAGACGTACAAAATTCAGTTTTTGTTTCAGTTATAGTTATGACAAATTTCGTATTGTTTGTAGCAAGCCATTTTAAATAAAATATGAATTGTATATTCAGATGTATTGCTTATTTTGTAAATAAAAATTGTATGATTGTTTAGATTTTATTACAATATAATTAAAAACAAATGATTATTGGAAGCTGCGTTTGTAACTGGAAAAGAATATATCGAACAGAATATATTTACGAGTAGACAATAAATGGTGTGAGATGAGCGGGAAAAGTAGACAAGACAGAGAGACAAATATAGAACAGACGAAAAACAAATGTAAAGTCACGACAAAGAAGAAAGAAGGCCTAACGGTTGATATATTAGAGTTAAGAAAGAAGGCCTAACGGTTGATATATTAGAGTTAGACTAAAGGTGTTAAAACAGATACGAAGTATAGGTTATTTCATGAGATATTAATAAAAAACACTAATTCCATTGAATACTAACACAAATTATGGTAACACATACAAATAACAGCACAAATTATGGTAACTGATACAAATACTGACACAAATTATGGTAACCGATCAAATACCAGCACAAATAATGAGCTAATACATTGTATGGTAAGGATAGTGTAGTGTCAAGTATCCTACAGTGAATGGTCAGGATCTGGATAGTATATTGTGTAACTTTGTAACCAAAGTTTGGGAACTAATTATGGTAGATGAACACGTTTAATGTTAGTGTAATAACCATGTTTGTAGATTAACAGTGTGTCTCATAAAGTTTATTTAGCTAACCTTATCGAACTATGAGATGGTTGTAGTTACCTTTGTTTATGATGAAGTGTCTTTATCCCAGTTGTTAAAGTCAATCATTTCTCTCTCCTTGACAGCATTTACCGGTATCCAGTATTTTGTTCTACTTTAATATATATTTCAATGTAAGTTTATTAGACAGTTATAAGTGTCTATTATTTTCAGCCACTCATATGTCTCTCAGTTCTTTAAACATCATTTTAAAGAGTAAATATGGGTAATCTCTTTCCAAACAAAGACATCTTCCTAAGTAACATGTCGTATATTTTATTCACATAATTTGTTACACTAGAAAGATGAATTTACTGTATATTTTATTGACAAGTGTATTGTACTTGAGACGTTGTTAGTGATGTATTCATGCTACCAATTTTCATCGAACTTTGCGTCACAAACTCGTAATATGAGGTAAGTCACGTGGTTGCATAATATCTGTATCAGCATAATGGAGGTAATTAAAGAAAAAATAACATAATTATAATAATTATCGTTTAGAAGGTAATGTTGTATTATAAACAATATACACATTTATTAGATGTTTTTACCAAAGTACGTGTTTTTGGTTAAAACTATTTCTCAAGTTTCTATTGTTAAAAATAATAATATATGAACTGTGTTTCCCGGTAAGACAAAAATTATAATTTTTTGACAAATGTCTTTCTCTGTGGTTCTGTTCCTTATGCACGGCCATGTTCTGTTAAAAATACAAAATTCAAACTCCATTACTGATGTTATTTTAGGAGAAATAGCATGAACCTCAAAGTGATCTATATAGCAATTTTGAGCAAACAGGACGACCACTATATCAAAGGTTGGTTTAACATGCGCACACACTTGCTCAGGTGAATAGTCTTCTTTCAGCAATATCTTTTTCTTAGCTTGCGTGTACTCGCAAGAATCAGCTATACAATGACTTTACAAAAACGTTTAATATTGATAAATTTTCATTTAAGTTGTTTTTCAACAAGAAGAGAATAAATCAGTTGTTCGTTAAATGGCTTTACAAAACATCAATCATTAAGCATCCAAACAGATAACTAAATCAGATACAGCCATTTTCATTCGAGCAACGCTGGTTCTCTGCTTGTGTAAAATAAATAAAACATAGATACTTTTTATACCTCTATGTTGTGTTTATTTATTTGTTGTGTTGAATTTCGCGTAAAACCGCATAAGGGCTATTCGCTCTAGTCCTTAATTTTGATGTATTATACTACAGGGAGAATAGCTAATCCCACAGCCAACTTTTGGCCTACTCTTTCAGACTGAACAATGGGATTTGACTGTCACACTTACAACGCACCACAGCTTTGAAGTACAGACCGAACCATGGAACCTCAGATCTATAGTCACACACTCCAGTTCATAATGTTTGGAAGAAAGTAATAAGTCACCAGATATTCTCGGCTGGCTAGAATAAACTAGTTGAGGTATTACTATTTCTATCTCATCATGGCAGGGTGGTTAAAGCACTGGACTAGTAATCCGAGGGTCGCGGGTTCGAATCTCCGTCGCACCAAACATGCTCGCCCTTTTAGCCGTGAGGGCGATATAATGTTATGGTCAATCCCCACTATTCGTCAATAAAAGAGTAGCCCAACAGTTGGCGGTGGGTAGTGATAACTGCCTGCCTTCCCTCTAGTCTTACACTGCTAAATTAGGGACGGCTAGCGTAGATAGCCCTCGTGTAGATTTGGGCGAAATTTAACAAACAAACAAGGTCTAACACTTGTAAAATAACAGAATTAATAAAATCAAGTAAATACAATGTCTTATCGAATCATTGTGTATGTACAAACAAAGCCAAGCTAGGATAAATGGGTTAGCCATAACAATAAGTTGTATAAAAAGAACCAAGTTATACAAAGACTGAGTTGAGTCAATATAGCCACGTCCGGACATGCTCTGTTTTACGACTGTGGATTTTAACAATAACCCTGCAACATCAGCAAATTGACAACAGCTACGTATATAACAGAATGAATAGAGGTTTTCAGCTGTATGACGTATGCGACTGTTGAAAGTGAAGCATAACCACAAGTCTTACTTTGGTGAACCAATACCCTGTTGTTTTCTTAAATAAAGGTTTTATATTATATCCATTACTTACTGTCGCTCGGGATAGTTAGACTGCTTTTGTCACTGAATTTTATTTTTGTGGATTCTCATGTATCACAGGAAGGCCTTAGCAACGCTGTAATAAATACGACTGGTAGCGACATTTATGTTTAGACTAATTAAGTATATTAGTATATAGCAGCTTTAAGAACATACAAACTTGAATGAAGGACCTCAATGCATCTTTCTTAAGGTATCCTATGATACATATATTGTGCCGTCAACATCATTGTTTCAGCATCAAGGTCCTCTGTAGACATCTAGTGGGTTGACGAAGTACTATTATTACACCGTGTAGTCCTGAACGTTATTTATATAAGCTTACAGATCTGTCTATTTATTTTTATGAAAGTGCGTCTAATTCTAACACTTATTGTTGTAGGTTTTTGTCACATTCATCACTAAGATGTTTAGGAATGACTGTAGAAAAATGAGAATCTACAAACTCAGAGGTCTCAGATATTCCTTCTTTGTTACTTGTCAGTGTACCGACAATCTGAGGACACCGTGTGTGGACTTCTTCAAAAGAGAACCATTGCAAATTAATAAAAAAGGTCACTGTCAGGTCAAAGAGAGAAGTCAGTACGAGTACTGATACTATTGAAAACTTTCCAAAATTATCTGACCTGGGTCGTGACCTTTTAGAACGACTCGCCTCATCTCTGTCTTTCTGTTACTATGCAGAATGAAGAACACTCTTCCATGTAAGTTTTAAGTGGGAACTTTACAGCATCTGGGTTCTAAAAGAAGTTGATCCACTTTCAAGTGGAATGCAGCATATGGGTGTATGAGAATGGTTCTAAAAGAAGCTGATCCACTTTCAAGTGGAATGCAGCATCTGGGTGTATGAGGATGGTTCTAAAAGAAGCTGATCCACTTTCAAGTGGAATGCAGCATCTGGGTGTATGAGGATGGTTCTAAAAGAAGCTGATCCACTTTCAAGTGGAATGCAGCATCTGGGTGTATTATAATGGTTCTAAAAGAAGCTGATACACTTTCAAGTGAAATGCAGCATCTGGGTGTATGAGGATGGTTCTAAAAGAAGCTGATCCACTTTCAAGTGGAATGCAGCATCTGGGTGTATGAGGATGGTTCTAAAAGAAGCTGATCCACTTTCAAGTGGAATGCAGCATCTGGGTGTTTGAGAATGGTTCTAAAAGAAGCTGATCCACTTTCAAGTGGAATGCAGCATCTGGGTGTATGAGGATGGTTCTAAAAGAAGCTGATACACTTTCAAGTGGAATGCAGCATCTGGGTGTATGAGAATGGTTCTAAAAGAAGCTGATCCACTTTCAAGTGGAATGCAGCGTCTGGGTGTATGAGGATGGTTCTAAAAGAAGCTGATCCACTTTCAAGTGGAATGCAGCGTCTGGGTGTATGAGGATGGTTCTAAAAGAAGCTGATCCACTTTCAAGTGGAATGCAGCATCTGGGTGTATGAGGATGGTTCTAAAAGAAGCTGATCCACTTTCAAGTGGAATGCAGCATCTGGGAGTGTGAATATGGTTTTAATGGACGCTGATTCACTTTCACATAATTTTCAAGTGGTATACTTTATAGCACCAGCGTGTGTGGACGGTTCTAACGGAACTGGATCCAGTTTCACGTGATGTTCAAGTGATAAACCCTATAGCATCTGGATGTGTCATGCCACGAAGGTTCTATGGGAAGTGTATCTTGTTTCATGCACGTTTCAATTGATATACTTTATAGCATCTGGGTGTGCGAAAACAGTTTTAACGATCCAATGTAACGTAAGTTTTAAGTGGTATACTTTACAGCATCACGGTGCGTGGGGATAGTTTTAACGGAAGCTGATATAATTTCATATAAGTTTTAAGTGTCTGTTTTACAGCATCTGGAAGAGTGAGGATGGTTCTAACGGAATATGATCCAGTTTTATGTAAGTTTATAGTAACATACTTTATAACATCTGGGAGAGTGAGGATGGTTCTAACGGAATGTGATCCAGTTTTATTTAAGTTTATAGTAACATACTTTATAACATCTGTATGTGTGAGGATGGTTGGAACAGAAGATTATCCAGTTTCACATAAATTTTATGTGGTACACTTTACAGCATCTGAGTGTATGAATATGGTTCTAAAATGCTGATCAAATTTCACGTACGTTTCCAGTAGTATATTTATAGTATTTGGATGTTTGAGGATGGTTCTGACAGATGTTGATCCAGTTTCACGTAAGTTTTATGTGGTGTGCTCTACCGTCTCTGAGAGTTTCAGATAGTTCGAACAGAAATTCATCCAGTTTCACGTCAGTTTTAAGAGGAACAGTTTATAGCATCTGACTTTTTTTATGACGGTTCTTAGTGAAATGGATACAATTTCAAGTAAGTTTCAAGTGGTATACGTTACAGCATCTGGGTGTGTCAAGATGGTTATAATGGAATATAATCCAGTTTCATGTACGTTTAAGTGTTATCCTTTATTGTGTGAGGATGGTTCTAACAGAAGTGGATCCAGTTTCATGTAAATTTTAATTTGAATACTTTACACCAATTGAGTGACTGCGGATGGTTTTAACGGAAGATGATCCACTTTGATATAAGTTTCAAATGTTATCCTTTAAAGCATTTTGGTGTGTGACAATGGTTCTAATGAAAATGGATCCAGTTTCATGTACATTTTAAGTGGTATACCTTATAGCATCTGAGTGTATTAGGACGGTTCTAACAGAAGTTGATCCAGTTTCACGTACGTTTAATTTGGTATACTTTATAGCATCAGGGTGTATGTGGATAGTTCTAACGGAATACGTTCTAGCTTCATGTAAGTTTTAAGTGCTATAGTTTACAGGGTCCGGGTGTTTGAGGGTGGTTCTAACGGAAATTGATCCAATTTTACTTAAGTTTTGAGTGGTATGCTTTACACCATCTTGGTGTGTGCGGATGGTTTTAACAAAAGAATGTCCAGTTTCACATAAGTTTTATTTGGTATACTTAACAGCATCTGGGTTTGCGAGGAGGGTTCTACCGGAATATTGTCCAGTTTCATGTAAGTTTGAAGTGGTATACTTTATAGGATCTGGGTGTTTGAAGATGGTTCTAACGAAAGTGGATCCAGTTTCATGTAAGTTTGAAGTGGTATACTTTATTACGTCTGAGTGCACGAGGATGGTTCTTACGAAAGAATGTCCAGTTTCACGAAAGTTTAAACAGTCAGTATAAATGTTATGTTTACAAACGATTTTTCTCTGAACATTTTTTCAGTTTACTCAGGTCTGCTTCCTGATGGACATTATAGAACATTCTTTCAGTTTACTCAGGTCTGCTTCCTCTTGGACATTATACTATAATTCCGAAATTCTCGTTATTTACAAGAAATGTGACCAGCTGTTAATAAAACAAAAATCATGCGTGAGAAAAGTATTCATACTAAAGATATCTGTGATATGATGACGTCATCTGACAAGCTGATGATGTACACGTAAGGAATAGAATACTATCCATCGCATAACTGTATACTGATGTCACCTGGAATCCATATGTATAACGCTTTTTCAGTATCCCTGTACACTGTATCTCGTATTTACTCTCCTCTACCAGAACTGTTGCTAAATAGGACTAAATGAATAACTCATAGCTCTGAGATATTACTATATAAATGGCACTCTCTAAAAGTTAGCCAGCCATGGCCACTTCGTTAGGATGCTTTATTCGTAATGTGAGGGTCGCGAGTTCGAAATCTCTTCCCACTAAACATGTTTGCCCTTCCAGCGTTATAATCATAAGTTCAATCTCACTATTCGTCGGTAAAAGAATAGCCCAAGAGTTGGCGGTGGGTGGTGATGACTGCCTTCCTTCCCTCTAGTCTTACACTGCTCAATTAGGGACTGCTAGCGCAGATAGCCCTCGAGTAGCTTTGCGCAAAATTCAAACAAACAAACATACTTACATTATTGGATGGCCCCTAAAAATTAAATAACTAACACGAATGCTTTTAATATACCAGAGTTCACGACTACATCTTTATGACTTTAGTCTAACTTACCAGAGTTCACGACTACATCTTTATGATTTTAGTCTAATTTACCAGAGTTCACGACTACATCTTTATGGCTTTAGTCTAATTTACCAGTTCACGACTACATCTTTATGACTTTAGTCTAATTTACCAGAGTTCACGACTACATCTTTATGACTTTAGTCTAATTTACCAGAGTTCACGACTACATCTTTATGACTTTGACTTTAGTCTAATTTACCAGAGTTCACGACTACATCTTTATGACTTTAGTCTAATTTACCAGAGTTCACGACTATATCTTTATGACTTTAGTCTAATTTACCAGAGTTCACGACTATATCTTTATGACTTTAGTCTAATTTACCAGAGTTCACGACGATATCTTTATGACTTTAGTTTTCCTGACGAGACATTTATTTCAATATTCGGCCGGAAATGACCATGATTAAGAATACGATTCTGGGAATACGGGGATTTGTTGTTAGCATCTCGTCGCCGGAATATTGTTGTTAGCATCTCGTCGCCGGAATATTGTTGTTAGCATCTCGTCACCGGAATATTGTTGTTAGCATTTCGTCACCTGAATACTGTTGTTAGAATCTCGTCACCGGAATATTGTTGTTAGTATCTCCTCACCGTAATATTGTTGTTAGCATCTCGTCACCGGAATATTGTTGTTAGTATCTCCTCACCGTAATATTGTTGTTAGCATCTCGTCACCGGAATATTGTTGTTAGCATTTCGTAACCGGAATATTGTTGTTAGCATCTCGTCACCGGAATATTGTTGTTAGCATCTCGTCACCGTAATATTGTTCTTAGCATTTCGTCACCGTAATATTGCTGTTAGCATCTCGTCACCGGAATATTGTTGTTAGCATCTCGTCACCGGAATATTATTGTTAGCATATTGTTGTTTATTTTCCATGCTAATCCATTTTGGACTCCAACCCCCTCACTTAAGTAGCACAGAATGTTGCATTCTTGTTTCAAATTTATTAGAGAAAGCGTGGTTTTAAATTCAGGAAGAAACTGTCGTAAAAGGTTATAACACTGGAGTGACCACCTCTAAATGAACTGTCGCAAAAAGTTATAACACTGGAGTGACCACCTCTAAATGAACTGTCGTAAAAAGTTATAACACTGGAGCCACCACCTCTAAATGAACGTGTAATCACCATTTTAATCCAGAAGCAGTCCTAGATACATCTAACAAGTTAGTAATCCGTACAGTATATTATTTAAACTAAAATGTGTCTGTCTTAGTGCACGTGTTGTAAAGAAAGACCTTACTAAAGCTAGTGTAATTTTTAATTATTTTATTATTCTTTGAATAGAGACATGGTAAATCATAAATAAGCATTACATTTTTTGTTACGTATTACACATTCAAATAGTTTCAAACTGAGTTAAGTATAGAAGTTAATTAAATGTCAATATATCTAATTTATGATACTTGCCAACAAGATTGATAGACAGAGTTTTAGTGTTTCTATATAAATATGTTTTAGTATTTAATAATTTATATACAAAAGTTTTAGAAACAATGTTGAGTCGTCTATCTGATCCTGAAATAACTTGATATTTTATCGAGGGTTAACGATAAGAGAATTTATTTTGCGTTGGTGAAAGTACAATTCTTTTCTCCGGTAAAGTTACGCAATGTCTTTGTAAAAATACTAATGTCCAATATGAATCCACTGAGGTTAAATTTTGTAACGTTCGAAATCTATCAACTTCCCTTGTCAAATATCTCAAGTTACCATTAATAAGCGTTAATCACAGTTACAGCTTCCTAGGTTTATAGTAGACCAACTAAAACAAATCAGTAATATATATATATATGTACTGTCTCTTGCTCGTCAAGTCTGTTACATTTATGAGCGTGAGGAGAGGTTCTAGAAATATCAGCCTGCACAACAATATAGACGATACACTTGTGTTTACGTACACACACATATATTGTTGATCCTTACACTCTAGAATTTTCTACAACTTTAATGAATAAGCGGAAATTTCGCAATATGCAGATTCAACAGAATAATTTATTTAAATTTCTATAAAGTTAACTTAAACAAACATTGATTTTAAAATAGATATATGATAGTAAATCCGTCACAGTTTGTAATTAAAATATTTACGATACTGTAATATTAAAACTATTTATAGACGTCAATAAATAAAATATTGTTAAATCAACATAATTAGCTTTGAAGTTAATGTATGTATGTTTAAATGTGAGTGAGTGGTAAAATAAATACCCTATATTTTTACATACAAGGTATTAAAAACCCAACAAGTCGTAAGAGAAGGGCTCTGGCTTATAAAGTCAGAAACTCCCTACATAAGAAGTCAGTTATAAACCCTCGTCACAATGGCAAGTCTGTGAAGGTATAAAACTAGAAACCAGATTTTGACACCCACAGAGGGAACAAGGGCACAGTCCGTGTATATTTTTGTTTAGTTACAGAGAAAATAAGAACAGTTTTCAAAATACACTACAAACTTGTGCAATCCTGTTTAATTACAAAAACATCAAAATACACTACAAACTTGTGCAATCCTGTTTAATTACAAAATACAAACTTCATTACAAACACACGCATAGAAAACCGGGAAATAAATTCACTTCTTCATATATATAGTTTTACATAAAAACTAAACCTTATTTTCACGTGATTTTCTTCGAGATCTTACTGTCATCTGAGCCTCTAACAAACAAATAAATACTAATGAAGTGGCTCGACAAGGTCTTAAGGGATTTTGGGAACCTGCGCCATCTATCGTTCTAAAATGACTTAATTGTTTTCTTATAAGGATTTTAAATGCTGCGTATTCTCCTTTACAATATAAAAACAATTTTTTTTAATAATGAAAAAATCTAAATTGTTAATTAACTGTAGAATTAGATAACCGAAACCAACATCTAAGACGATAAGTTTTACAATGATGATTTTTATAAAACTGAAATTTTCAGTTTGAGTTTTTACTAATTTTTTTTCTAATTTCGCGCAAAGCTACACGGGGGCTATCTGCGCTAGACGTCCTTAATTTATCAGGACTAGAGGGAAGCCAGCTAGTCATCACAACCCACCGCCAACTCTTGGGCTACTCTTTTACCAACGAAGAGGGGGATTGACCTTCACATTATAACGCCCCCACGGCTAAAAGGGCGAGTATGTTTGCTGTGACGGGGATTCGAACCCGCGAACCTTAGATTACGAGTCGAACGCCTTAACCTACCTGGCCATGCCGAGCCTTTACTAGTGTTAAAAGTAACATATTCTAATTGTGTGAGATAAATGAACACTAGCTCTTACTTGAGTTTTTGAGCATTTAATTACAGACTTCCCTATGACTGCGTTGAATAATTAATAAGTATGTTAAATGTATAATAACATGTTCTATCGAACACTAAATTTCTTGTTTTTGGATTGTAAGACAGGAGTATCAGTGAATATTGAAGTGGCTGTTCTTGTTCAGTTTAGGTAGTTCGAAGGAACGTCAGTCATTCTCGAACTGTTTCTTTCTTTCAAGTTCTTCCAGTCAGAGCGATGGGGTAGAGAAGAAACTACGTTTTTATAGTTGTAGTAGGAACTTTATCGACCTTCCTTCCTACCTTGTTGTTCCGATTAATATCGTATGTATACACGTTTTATTATGGATCGAAACAGTTATAACAACATAATTATATTTATTTATTTATTTTTAGTTTTGCTGCTATTCAGATTGGTTTCTCGTCTTTTAAATATTACGTTCTGACGAGACCGCGTGCTAAAATTAATGGAATTTATCAATGGCAGAGTAGGGGTGAGAAGATCGTGTCTCAAAACTGCACGCGCCTCGAACGTGACAGAATGCAGGCCGGTTCAGAAATCCTGCACGATTAACAGATTAATGGAAGAAAAAATGTTATTGAGGCATACATTCAAAAATTAAAGTAATATTTTCTCATCTTTTGTATTCAGAATAAATATTTCTCTTGACATGTGGTTTAATAAAAAATCATGAAATGGCGTATTGAACACGGAAAAATTCTCAGTTAATTGTCCGTGTATCTGGTGTTGGGGCGATTAACTTGCAATATGAGGGTCGCGAGTTCGAATCTCCTTCACACCGAACTCATCCGCTCTTTCAGCCGTGGATTGTTATAATATGACGATCAATCCCACTATTCGTTGGTAGAAAAGTAGACAAAGAGTTGACGGTGGATAATGTTTACTAGTTGCCTTAGTTTTAGTCTGTTGCTGCTAAATTACGGACGGCTGGTGCGGATAGCTTTTGTGTAGCTTTGCGCGAAATTCAAAACAAAACAAACTAGTGTTTAGCAAAAGGCTTCGTTAGCACTTGATATGGCAGATGTGATTGACATGTCTTAACATGTTCTTTGGTTTCATTTGTGGGTGTTTGGGATTACAGATGCAGTTGATGATGTGGTTACATCACGACCGATCTGTTAGTTCATCAGTTCTAATAAAGTAATGATAATAAAAATTAATCAATGTTAAAATATAATAAGTTATGTTGTTTTTTTAAAATTCTGGTTTTTAAGTCATTTAAATAAAAGTTGATAATAATTACAATTATCTTGCTTGACCTAAAGTTATATTATATGTTTAAATATCTTGCACCACTGTCATGCTTGTCGTATTCTAGTCGGTGTAATGAAATATGATACTAGAAGACAGGCCTCTCCGGCACAACATATGGCAGGTGTAGTGTGGGTGACATATTTTAACATTTCTCCTTTGTTTTTACTTGTTGACTCTAAGAATGCATAACAAGATAAACTTGTCTTCTTTATATCGATAAAGTTAATTCATTGTCCACCACTGGCTACAGTAAATCCTGACACTTCTCAGATGTAACAGACTTACTCTACATTACCTTGTGGTTATCTTCCTATTGTTTGGCTACCTCATGAGACGTGATATTTAGCGAAAGTCCTCGTCGGCAGTAGGATGTATTATTTTAAGAATAACTCACTTTTTTTCTCCTTCCAGTAATACAAATATGTCCAGTTTATTTGCCTCGTTATCGGTTGCCTTAAGGAACTGATTTATTTATATATTATGATTTAGAATATTTAATCAGATACTTTTTCTTTCAACCCATAGAAGAAACAATTCACACCATCGTCAGGGAAGTATCCGAGGGAGGCTACTTTAGCCAGGTGGCACTACTGGAAAATGGTCTTAGAATCTCCACCGTCACGTGTCTGGGTGAGTTATGTCTAAAGAAACTATGTAAATTATCCTGTTTACTATGGTGGACGACATACTGGTTATAACTGGACAATAGTTGTTTAAAATTGTATATTACAAACAGAGATGAATGTTACACGTATTACAACGCACTTATTTCTGTATATTACAAACAGAGATGAATGATACACGTATTACAACGCACTTATTTCTGTATATTACAAACAGAGATGAATGATACACGTATTACAACAGAGATGCACTTATTTCTGTATATTACAAACAGAGATGAATGATACACGCATTACAACGCACTTATTTCTGTACATTACAAACAGAGATGAATGATACACGTATTACAACGCACTTATTTCTGTCATTTTTCTTTTGTGTAAGACTCACAAAGCTAAAAAGTCTGCGATTCGATTCTTCGCGGTGGGCAGAGAACACGATGTGTAGCTTTGCGCTTAAAATAAATAAATAACATTAAAATAACAAACAATGATTTATAAGCGTAATTAAAATGATTTGATACAGGGAACAGTAATTTTTTAAACAGAACATAAGTTTGTCTTCTTCGGGTATTATTTATGACTAAGTAAATGAAATTTATGTTCAAAAGCAATAAATACAAACACGCTATACTATAGAAATCCAGCTATAGCAGTGAAACTTAGCGCAGTTCTATGACTTAAAGAACATGTCATGGCTGTATAAGTGTGCGAACGAAAACTAAGTAAATACTTTCCGTCGAACTGTGCTAATATGACTTTGGCCAGTGTCACAATTTAGTGAAAAATCACCTTATTTGTCAATCTTTATTGTTTCCAATCAATCATTCTTTGAAGGGGAAAAAAGAGACATTTCTCAGTTGCCATGCGTGCTTATAACGGTATAAAAGAGGTTTCGATACCCTTAGTGAGTATTGCAGAGATAGCCCAGTATGTATCTTTGCGTTCTAGAAACGCCCCTAGTGGACTCACACTGCTAAAAACCGGGTTTCGATATCTGTGGTTGGCAAAACACAGATAACCCATCGTGTAGCTTTGTGTTTAATTCCAAACAAACAAACAAAGTTTTAAAACATTTTTGTTCAAAAATGTGCTACCTATAAAATTGTAATGCGCTCGTATAAGTTTCAGACAAAATATTTTTCCACAAAATTCTGTTGTTTCAGAAAAGTCCGGTACGGTTTCGAGTTCCTTTAAGATTACGTTTGAATACATTTCTCCTGATTTAGTGCACTGAATTTAGGGCTCGTGTGTGAAACACACTCAAAGCATCAGCCTGCGACGTCAATACGGAACGTGCGTGTATGAAACGCCACTAATACCTCGTGACACCATTACCAAAAGTTAGTAATTGATTTAATAATGTCTAAATGTCACGCTAGTGTGACATGACATGTTATATATTTTATTAACCAAATCTGAGCATGTTTCACAAACCCTACATACAAACCCTATCATTACTATAGTATAGAACATACGGTGTCACCAGGTTGGTTGAAGGTAAGTTAATAATAGCAGTAAATACCAGTGACTGTCCAGGTAGAAAATCTAAACAGAACCGATATGGAAGTGATCACTAGGTTGTTGTAATCTGTGATTTTTGGACCACCTTTTAGTGTTAAAAACCTAAACACATTGGTAAGTTAACTTTATTCTAGAAAGTATTTTATTCGTCGTTAAAACACTTTGTAAATCTCGTTGTTTTAGAACCACGGCTCATTTATTTGGACGAAAAACTACTTTTGTGTTGAGTATCTTTTCAACTACCTAAGTACGTAAAATGAAGAGTTAAAAACGTAACTAATATGAAACTATTAATGTTCTAACATTAACACAAGTGGTTTCATTGTTTTAGATGATTCCGAATTGTTACGATTGGAGAAAGAAGATTTCAATATTTTGCTAAAACGAAAAATGGAAAATGAACACAATGCTCGAAAGAGGGCACTTGAATCTCTTTCATTTCTCCAAGGTTTGAAGTGGACCGAAGAGGAAAGTGCCGAAATTGCTTCTTTATCTGAGACCAAGAATTACAAGAAAGACAAGGTTGAATGTACTTGCATGTAACTTTTGCTAGTGTCATTTTCCCTTTGCTCTTTTATTAAGAAAGTATAATATTAAATACTTTTGTAATAAAACATTAGTTATTAGGCCTATTATATTTTTAAACACTGCATTATTTTCCCCCTTAGTGCCTGAAGAATATTTATGAATTAAAAGAGTTATAATGATAGAAGTTTTACCACCCCATATTTTATCATATCCTCAACCAACGACACGTTCGATCAATTCTGTTCGGAACACTATTTGTATAAGCTATTTGTTACATCAAATATTCGTGTTGTGTGTAAACTTTTTACAAAGTGGCAAATAAACGGTTACGGTTTTACTTCTAATAAAACATAGCTGTTAGGCTTATTTCAGTTTTCCACACTACAACCTTGATATATATAATCCCTTTAATGGTTGGTAAAAGAACAGCCCAAGAGCTGGTGGTGAGTAGTGCTGACTAGCTGTCTGACTTACTCTACTATATTAAGGACGGCTAGCACAGATGGCCCTCGTGTATTTTGGCGCGAAATTCAAAACAAACGAACTTCAAAATTTGTGCTACAGATAATTGCATTTTGGTTATAGTTTGTTTGGTTTTTATATATGATTGTGCCATTTATGATTATAAAATTAAGATTCCCGGATGTCTGGCCACAGCTTATTTTAGGGGATCTACCAGAGCCACCAGAAATGATGTATTTTATAATGTCGGGAGAATGCCGATACTTGAGAGAGATCGAGTTTATGGCATCAAAAGATTCGCAAAAACAACACCAATTGCTTAAAGTATTAACTGGTACGAAGGAAAGTGTTTATGATGAAGCGCCATCTAAGGAGCGAGAAAATTTCAGTCATAAAGAAGCAAAAATAGAAAAAGTGATTGTTCAGATTTGTATTCTATCAATTGTAAACTATTTTGCTGTAGGAAAGTGAAACTAGTTTTATATATGTTCATCGTACATATTGATAAAATACTATACATTGAATATTATCTCGTCAGTTGTGAATTAAATATTATATCGTTATTGTTTCTTAAAAGTTCTTAAAAGTTATATTGTCCATTGTTTCTTAAAAGTTATATTGTCTATTGTTCATCAAAAGTTATATTGTCTGTGGTTGATTAAATGCTGTTTTATTCACTGTTGATAAAACATTATAATGGTTAATGTTCATTAAAAGTTATAATGTGTATACATTTCTCGATACCATCGCTAATATGGCATGGCCAGGTGGGTTAAAGCGTTCGACTCGTAATTTGAGGGTCGCGGGTTCGAATCCGTGTCGCACCCAACATGCTCGCCCTTTCAGCCATGGGGGCGTTTTAATGTGACGGTCAATCCCATTATTCGTTGGTAAAAGAGTAGTCCAAGCGTTGGCGGTGGGTGGTGATGACTAGCTGCCTTCCTTCTTGTCTTACATTGCTAAATTAGGGACGGCTAGCGCAGATAGCCCTCGTGTAGCTTTGCGCGAAATTCAAAACCTTCAACAAATTGTTTCACTTCTGAATTACGTGGCGCTTTCTCTTAGTAAACGGCATAATGTGTTCTTGATTTTAAGTTAATTAACACAACTGTATGTTGCAACTACTTTAATTAGTTACCACAAAGTAATTATTGACTTCAATTAAACTGACAGATCTGCTGTAGTATATACTTTAACTAACACAGCCTGATGTAAAACTTACCTTAACTCACACATCTTTATGTATTACTTACCATAACTAACACAACATGATAAAGTACTTACCCAAGATAACACAATCCACATAGTCTAATTCTACACTCAAATTTGTGCGAACTGAAACTGTAGACGAACGTTTACCCTCTTATATTGATTTTCTAATTTTTTTTTGAATTGTGTTGTTCACTACCAGATGGCTCTCAGTAAAATCGGCTATTTATTTAGATTTGGTTTGGTTTGAATTTCGCACAAAACTACTCGAGAGCTATCTGCGAATTTATTTAGGAAAGAGGCATCTGGTTGGTTTTAGTGAAGGAATTACGGGAACAATAGCAATGTGTTACATAAAGAAAAACTTATCATTCTGGTGTAACAGCTTTATTTAATATATTTAAACAGATCAAGTTTATGTGTTACATAAAGAAAACTTATCATTCTGGTATAACAGCTTTATGTAATATATTTAAACAGATCACGTTTATGTGTTAAAGAAAAACTTATCATTCTGGTATAACAGCTTTATGTAATATATTTAAACAGATCACGTTTATGTGTTACATAAAGAAAAACTTATCATTCTGGTATAACAGCTTTATGTAATATATTTAAACAGATTACGTTTATGCCATACAGGATGTTCACTGTCTCATCTGTTGAATAACTACAATTTATCTGTATTAACCGACTTTTAAAACTCATTATTTATTGAACTTATTGGTTCAGAGGAATTCTTGTAGAGTTAAAATCAAGCATTTTATGTGTACAACATGTTAAGACATTCTACGGATATGATCTTAACAACAAACAATAATGTTGAAAAATTAACTTACTTTGTTTTTGCGTTGTTTTCAGTAAAAACAAACAAATTTTAATGTCTGGTGTTAAATTACTGATGTTGGTTCTTATATTATTAAGTGTAATCTAACATGCCTCTAGTGGGAGACGGTAAAGACGAAATCCAGTTGATAAAGTTAGTATAAATGGTTTAGGAGATACGAAGTTCTTGTTGTAGACATGCGAAAATGTCTTCCATTTAGGTGAGAACCTGAAGAGAACCTATATTATAACCAAGAATCAAGTCCGCTGTTTATTAATTCCTAGAATGTTGATGAGGGGCCGACACACACGAGATTACTGCTAAAGCTACGTGCTAATCTGGAATGTCAACTGCCCGATGATCAAGAAATCATGGAGAAGCACTTGGAGAACGACAGATGGCACCTGTATCGCCGTAATGTTTTTCAAGAAGTACTCTCCCAACAGCGTGCGAAAAAACGTCTATAATAACATTAGATTATTTTATACTTTATTCGGTGACATGTGAAAATAGTTATCTAGAGAACTTAAAAACATCGAAAGATCCTTTCAATTTAACTGTCCAGTTTCAAATGGTTTTCCTTTTGTGACATGAATAGAAATAATGATATTATGGAATATGTGAGCAATAAAAAAAAACGGGTTGGATTTCTTTGTTTTTGTTGAATTGCTTCTCATAGGGGTAATATGTTTAATACAGTTGTCAGTCTCGGTAGATGTGAGATCAGAACTGGTAATATGTTTAACACAGTTGTCTGTCTCGGTAGATGCGAGATCAGAACTGGTAATATGTTTAATACAGTTGTCTGTCTCGGTAGATGTGAGATCAGAACTGGTAATATGTTTAACACAGTTGTCTGTCTCGGTAGATGCGAGATCAGAACTGGTAATATGTTTAAAAAACCTTTAGCAACATTCATCTCCCTTTGGAGCATTTCTAGAGATCCGCTAATTGTTGCGGATTGAGTACAAAAACCATTAGATGTTAGAACTAATTGGTATAACGTCTGGTGGGTCCTTTTCAACCCACTCAAGCCTCAAATTATAATATTCTGTCGTAGTCTGAACTAAGATTTTCAAAAGTGACAAAAACAACAACTAAAACTGGCCAACATATACGTTAAAATAAACCCTAGTGACAAATTTCATGGTGTAATATTCAATAGAAAACGTACATGTTCAGTATACTTGAGAAAACTTGAAGAGTCAATTAGCAAGTGAATTAATCACTCACGAACCATCAGTGTACAAAATCAAGTCATAAAACAGGAACACTTTCAATATATCAAGTAATATTCCCAATACCTACAGCTTCTATAGAACAGAATCATAAGAAGCTATATCACTGTTAACAAAATAAGTAACATTCCTCCTAACAAACTAGCTCGTAATTACTGTGAAAAAGCAGAAACAAGAAACCTTCTCACGTGAACGCTAAATACAATTTCTAGCGCACTCTGTAATCTGTTATCTCTGTATAATTTATATCTCAAATTAATATAGATAATGTAGAATAACAGTCGTTTATTAACCGTGCTTCGCATCCATGTGTTGTATAATTATTATAATCATGTTTCGTCTTTCAGCCCAGGTGCTTGTCCTGTGAAAGTGAGTTTTCTCAAATGCTACTCTCCATATTCTGAGTCATATGATTTATAGTAACCCGCCACCTTGGGAAGGCACCATTTCTTTTATCCCCATGTTCACAGTTGAAATTAATTCAAACAAGTCTCGATGTTTGATAATTCACCTTCCTTAACACAGGACTTTTCCATCCTTTATCAACAAATCAAATCACCATTACTTATTATTTTTTCAGGTCAGTTGTAAAGACCTTTCTCCTGGAGAAGGGAAAAGAGGAAAAGCCACATTCGTGCACATCTCAGTTGAATTAGGTTCTCGAAGCTTGTCTTTAAACTAAATATTTGTCCAAGATAATTGGAAATAACATCACAAATACCTTGAGAGAAACCAAAGTTTATGAAAAGCTGACCTAGGACACTCGTGTTAATGTTTGTTTTGAAGAATTTTCACGTAAAGTTATATAAAAGGAATTATTGTGCATATACATCTTTGATTTCAACAGGATAAACTTAAAGGTTTGCTACTAGTAAACACCAACTCAGTTGTTTTTCAAGGTATATTATAATAAATATAATTTAACGATTTTTGAACAAGTTGACATAAGTGTGCATTGAGGAAAACTCTTTACAGAGTAGAGTCTTTTGTAGAGTAGCTACAATAGGCCTATCGTAAATAGGTTTATTGAAACTGTTCGCTTTTAACAGAATTTGTTCTAAGCCTTGCAGCATTAACTCAGGAACGACATTTCAACACTAGGCAAACTATTCTTTGTTATTTTAAAATATAAACCATTTACTGCGTAACAAATCCTTGAAAGAACAAATTTTAGATCTAAACTTTCATAAAACCCTATTTAATATATACACAAATTATATTATTTAATATTTTTTTATTTCTTGAAATATTCGCTGATATAAATTGTTAGGCGTGTATTGTAATTTACTCGCAGAACAATGTTTTGCGATTTTATTTACAATAAAATACAGTTTGACTGTTGATTTGGAAATTGCATAGTATTTCAGACAATACGGTATAATACTACTGTATTAAGTTGGTAATCGTACTGGCGGGATTATGGTATTTCTTTGACAAAGAAAATTAATCACATATGTATATAACAAGATTAAAGTTATCAACAAATGTTATGAAGATTGTTTTTAATGTGAAAAAATCCTCAAAAATATATTTAATATGTATGATGAAAAAATATTTATTTTTTTGAGTAATCTTGAGTGAGTAATTGCGATATATCAGTGCAATGAGTTAACTCGTACATGACAAACTGAAAAGAAGAAAAAATTGAACTTATAAATTCTGGGCATATTGGGCTAGTTTCATTGTCAGTGATTTTTTCCCGAGTTTCTTACAGTGATTTTGATCATTTCCAACAAATGTTACAGTGTCACTGTTTATTAAAGTATTAGAAGTCACCATTGATAATCAGTCGATACTCTTAAGATCAGTACAAGAAAGTTATATGTATGGAACTTCTCTGTGCTGAAGTGAATGAATTTATTCTTTTATGTTAAATCTAAAACTTTAGAGAGTATTATAAAAACTGTACCATATAATGAATTTTGAAGCAAAACCCTTTGGTTAAAATTTTTCGAATCTTTTCACGGCCTTTGAACTCGGCAGAGCTTGACGCGCGAGATGTCTAAAATGAAGCCGGAAGCAAACAGGTGATGAAACATTTTATTGATTTAGTGAAATAATGCTAATGTAATATTAAAATAATTATAAATCAAAATAAGCTTTAATAACTCGTTGACATGAATTTCGAAATTGCTTTATAAATAAAGTAGATTAGTAGAATAATAGCATTATTGTGTTCGATTTTCCAAGTTTAACCGAATATGATTTTTGTAAAAAGGATTGCTAATTTCTGTTAAGATATGTTAATCATTATAACCAGTTGTGTTAGAAATATTGTAAGGCTTATTTTTATGTTATTTTACTCTGATTAGGAGTAGGTAAAACTTCTCATTAAGTTTCATAATGACTTTGTTAACATTCTCGTAATTAATAAAAAATAAGAACGCATGTTAGGCCTAGGAAACAGTGCTGAGTCGTTGAATTTGTGTGCTTGTTACTGCCAACGTTAAGCCTACATTTGTATTAGTACTAATAGTAGTAATACAGCGTATGATATTCGGTGTTTGTGTGTGATTTAAACTCAATCCAAGTATATTGTTAGAATATCTCAAGAACAATATAGAAACCAAGTTAAAAAAAAAAAGTATTTTTTTCTAACCAACAATAAAGCTATTTGATGATACATAATTCTGAAGTGGTAGAAACGAATCAATATTATGTTCAAACTCAAACTATAAATCATAAATAATCAAGGTAGAATATATAAGATCTTTATAGCTACTATATCAGATATCACTACACAAGAAAATGGTAGGATAAAGATAATAGATCAGTAAATCCAAAATAAGACAGTGAACGTATACAATTTTTTGTATGGAACATGAAAACGTTTTTCAAAGTTAACGCTGATATCATAAGACTTTCTAAGTAATTTAGTTAAGAGTAAACATTTCAAATAAGCTTCTTAACCACTAAATAAAATACTTAATTTAAATAAACGTAGAAATAATCTAAATATTATGGAATCCTTAACTGAGAAAGAGTGATTGTGCAGTGGCTGTCTTTGATTGTGATGTGAGTTGAGGTATGGGTGATTTCCTCATCAAGAACTAAATTATTACAAATGAAGATAATATAGAATTAATGTTTCATTTGAGCTGGGATCTACTGGTTGCAGATAAAAACAAAAGAAACATAGAATATTTTTAGTGATAAATACAGTAATTGTACCAAAGTATATTAGCAATAATAAAGAAAAATGAAACCTATTTGGTTTAATAGACGTGCTGCTAAAGATGTCAGGAATAAGACCCGTGCTTGGCAAAGATTTAAGAATAACATGTACAAAAAAAAACAACAACTTGTTAAAGATATGAAGATGAATAGATCTCTTTTAAAAATAGTTACAGAGACATCAAAAACCTTTCAGCCAGGTAGTTAATGTAAATCCTACACTAAACACCACACTTGTATCTGTGTTTTAATTTTGAGTAAGACTGTATAGTCTTTGTTGAAACTGAAGAAGATAACTGAACACTTGATGTCAGTAAATGTACACACAAAATAAGCTTTCAGATTTTATTACAAATGAAGATGAGATATTTCAGTTGATGAAGCTGGTAAGTGAATTTGAGGCTGTAAGACCTGATAACATCTATCAACATATTACAACAGATCAAATAGCTAAATCTTAACCAATAGTTAATATTAAAGTCTTTAGAGTCAGTATAACTACCACGTGATTGGACGTCTGCTGTGATGACTGTACTTCATAAGAAAAGAAATGAGGAACTTGTGCCCAATTATAAACCAGTTTATCTTGCTTCACAGGTGGCTAAATTACTGGAGAAAGTTATTATAAAAAGGATAGTAGACCCGTTACAAAGGTTAAATATAATTTCACACTCGCAATATGGTTCTGTAGTGGAAAGATTGTCTTACTAATATAATTGAGACCTTGGAAGGCTGGACGTTGATGATGAGAGTACACCATTTGATGTTATATTTCTTGACTGCAGTAAGGTATCAGTTCTGTTCATCACTGAAAATTGCTGCATAAGTTAAAAGAGTATGCTATCACAGGAAATATGTGTAACTGAATTGAACCATATCTTTTAAAGATTTCAGTGTGTCTCAGTCAATGGAGAGAAGTCTGGGTGTAAAAAAGTTATTAGTGGTGCTTTCTAAGACTTAGTGCATGGACAGATCTTGTTTGCTATATTTATTCATGATCTCTCTGAGAATATTAAATAATTATGTCATGTTTTGATGATTCTAAAATATGTAATTCAGTAAGGACTAAAGACTACACTGAAAAATTAAAAGTCCAATCTCAAGATATTAAAGGAGTGGATGTTTCATATTGATACTGAAAAGTATTGAGTTATGCTTTCAGGAATAAGTAATATCCAAGAAAGATTTCTTCATGATTGGGGTGAAGCTAATTTTTACAGCTTATGAAAATGTTTACAGATATTACATTATTCAGACTTTGAAAGTCCAGTGACATATTTCAGAAGTTACTAGAAAGTCCAACCAAAATCATGGAATCATAAGATCTTCCTCAGCGTTTCTGGATACTGAGACATGTTTGATATAAGACCTATGTCAGACCGTATTTGAAATACACTGCACATTGTTGGTCATCATACCTTAAAGAAAAAAAGGTTTTGATATCTTAGAGTGCAGAGAAGAGTCATAAAACTGGTTCCAGAGGTAAATGATAAATCATACAAAGAGATACTGAGGAGATAAAATCTAATTACACTGGTGGAGAGGAGACATAATGAAGACCCTCATCATTATCGTGGAGGGAGAGGAGACGTAATGAAGACCCTCATCATTATCGTGGAGGGAGAGGAGACGTAATGAAGACCCTCATCATTATCGTGGAGGGAGAGGGGACGTAATGAAGACCCTCATCATTATCGTGGAGGGAGAGGAGACGTAATGAAGACCCTCATCATTATTGTGGAGGGATACTGTATACAGTAGTGGTTATTTGTTTTGCTGGTTTGCTGATGAGTAGGTCAAGAAACAATAGACTGTTTTGTTCCTCTGTTTCCATAGTGAAGTGGATTCTTTTGTCTATGGAATTGAAATGTACTAAAAAGTCTGGTAAGGACAACCAGTATAAATAGTGATACACTGTTAGTTGTGGAGAGGTGGAAACAAGGACTAAAGAGTTCAGAGTAACTTATTACATTTACTGTGAACATAGGGCTAAAACATTAGTTATGCCTAAGCATTTCTTTTCTTCCACAAAACAGAACATAAGAAAAGTCTAAGTAACAGACGGCTGCTCGACCTGTTTGAGTCATTGAACAAAGAAAACAGTTCATCATGAAGATTAAATTATTAAACAAAGATGAAACTCAAGTCCACATCATCTTATGATTTTTTTTAAATTTTGGTTTTAGCTTACCTGTGATTTTCTGTGTTGTGTAGAAAACAAGTTCATGTCTTTGAATCTATCTTCAAAGCTGAAAAGTTTCAAATTAAGAATCATGTGATAACTCATCTCTGAACTTTATTGACCCTTTCTTGATGGGCTTGGTATAACATAGGAGTTCTCCTACACCTTTGCTCACGTTAATTATTTAGCTATAACTTTTGGTACAGCATGTGTATCTTCAAAGTGTGGTAGACTTTTACTAAAGATTACAAGTTTTTAGCATGCAAAAAATCAGATTTTTTTAATGAAATATGTTTATTAAAGATTTGTTTGTGAAAATAGTATTTTGTTACTAATTTGAGTGTGAAGTGATGAATATGAAAACTATTCTTTGTCTCAGGGTATTTCAAATATTATCTGTGTAATCTGTAAAGCCTGCTGAATATGTTTCCAGTGTTTGTTTTGAGTGAGACTATATATTTTGTTATTTTCTGTACTCTAACTGTGTGGGGTCTGTCACTTGACCAACTTTGTAACGATCATAAAAAAAATCAGGAAATAAACATAAATTGTGCTTTTTACATGTTAGAATGACAACATATTATAACATGAAAATACAAATGTATAGTGGAAGTAGCTTATGTCCCATAATGCTATATATTTGTGTGTGTGTATATATATAATTTTTCTTATTATATTGACCGTCTAGTCATGCCTACGTTACATAACTTGCATTGATGTGGTGCATGTGTACTCGTCACGTATCTAATAATATAAAACTGACCCTTAGTCTTCCTTATGTTGCTGTATTTTAGTAAACTATCATTTTGTAATATACAGTCGCATTTCAGTTATTATACATTATATGTGTATGTAGATTATTACTATTTAGAAATAAATCATTAAACTTATTTTTCTTAAAATATAGAACAATAAATAAAAAGTAAAATAAATAATTGTCTCTTATCACTGTGATTTTTGAACTTGGTTGCTGCTGGATGCAAGTTGCTAAGCCTTTTAAAAGTTTACATGTGAAGGATATCAAACAATTGTTTTTTATAAGTGTAATAAGTACACTGACACTTTAGAATCTCATAATAAATTAAGCTTAGTAAGTAAGATGTCTTTAGATTTAAAAAATATTAAACTTTGAGCAGACTAAAGAAACTTCTTGAAATCTTGGTTCTAAAGAACATGGTAGTTTTTTCATGGATTAAAATGGCTTAAAAACTCAGTAAAGGTAAAGCATTGGTTATTCACATACTGTAGTGAGTATATGATGGACCTTTTCAAAACATAGAGTTGAACAAATGTTTGATTCAGTACACAAGCTACATCTCAACAATATTAAAAAGATATGAGGTTATCATTTCTTACACAAGCTAATGCTAATTTGAGTTCCTAATTTCTACAAAATTATAGTCTTGGTATTTTGACATTACAGACATCTTATTTTAAACAGTGCTGTATTCGGCATACCATGTGACTCTCAAAATTCTACATTTAAATGTGTTCTTTTAGTACTTACTATCAAATTAAGAAATTATCTCATATATAATATTAAAATTTGATTTATAATCTACAATTTGATTCCAAACTTATTGACAGAAATTCATCAAATAGTAGATCAATAAAATTTTGAATTCAAGTCAACAAATTCGATAACATGACCTTTAACCCATGATCATTGTGAACTACTTAGGTAGTTAGGCTTATGACCTCACTTGAACCATGACTTACCCAGACACTTAGGTTTATGTACCTTACTCAAACTACACATTTTATAGTAAAGAGGCACAAGAGGTCAAATTTTTAACGTTAAACCTTTAATAGTGGATGAGTTGTTGTTAACATGAAACATAAAATGTAGTAAGAACAATCATTTTAACTTTTCTTTCACTACAACCATCCAATATACACATCCTAACTGAAAGCCATGTACCAGCTCTCAGGTCAAAGTAAGGTCATAATGAACTAAAGATGGTCCACAGTTCAGTTATCTAAACACAAGATCTTGATACCATGCTCTTACAGTTAGAAACATTGTAGATAATTCATTAGGTATCAAAATATGTGCTTGAACAGATGGTCTAAATGTCCCCAAGATTCAAACCTAGTCGTCCATAATTTAGAAATTATTCCCAAAGAACTGTACATTGTACCTGAAGAAGACACCAATGACATATATCTTCTCTACATAGAATGTTCACTGTACTAATCTGCTGAAGAACTTACTGTAGTGTAATGACTGCTTGATGCAAAATGCTCTCTCATTCATTCTACACATTTGTTCACTGACATTCCACTATCAGAAGATGTAGTTAGACATATAGCTTTATTTTCTGTGGTGTAACTGCATGTTTCAAAAGTCCTAACTACAAATAGATGAAATGGTCATGAACTCTACATAATTTTACAAGGTGTTTTATTTGTTTAAAGTTTAGGTTTTATGTCTTCATGCAAATAAAACAACTAGTGACAGTTTCTGGAATTCATGGTTATTTCATTCATTTGTAATTATGTTCACTGTGTTCCAGTCAGGTTTAGTTAGAACTTCTAATTGTTGAACCCATATAATTGTTTTATTAGAGTAGGGTTTTTATCCTTAATTTTAATAGTAATAAAAACAGCTTCTTAGTTGTAGTTTGAAAATAATTCTCATGTCAATTTATAAATATGCTTCTTAAATTTTCCTTACTGTCATTAAGCTACTGGTTTATTTGTCTATATATACTAGAACAGTGGACAATGTGTAATATTGGTTGTGTTTTTCTTACTGTATTTACAACTTTAAACAAAGCTGTTTAAGTTTCACCTTAGTAATTTCCATGTGTCAGTCTTAATGTTCAGTTCAGAATACTGGTAAATGCCCTTTTAAACAGGGGGTTCTGTTGACTGACTATCCTTTGGTCGTAGTTCAAATTTAAAGGTAGGCTATACCTAAATAACTAGAGGTCTCTGGGCTATCCATTTATATCTATATTTGCATAGGTTAGTGTTTGTGTTAATTGTGAATCATTTTGATAAAATAACTAATTATTAAACACTAAAAAGAACTCTGATTTCATCTTGTATATTGCTTACACTTCTAGTGATGTTGACCGTGATGTGCTACGGGAAAGGGAACGCCAAGCTAGAGCCCGAGCTCATCTCACTGAGGATAAACATGTCAGTAGGTCACCACGACCTATATTTGGGGAACCAATCAAGGTTAGTTAATACTCTTGGTCAGAGTTTGCTAAACCATGTTATATGCTTATGATGTTTAGAATTTCACCATTATATTTAGATATTGTGTATAAAATCCATCCATCCACCCTTTAGAATAATGTTTATCACATTGTTTGGTTATGTAAAACATTAGCTGTTTTTGTGTTGAAAATTGGCCATATTAACCAGATTGTGTATGCTGTGCTTTCCTGGTATGATTTGTATCTTTACAAACTACTTTTTCAAGGAGTTTATTACTGGTGGAGTTAATAATAAACTTTTCCTAGTTTCCCGATCTGTCAATTTATCATTAGTTATAGAGTGTACTATTAGAATAATAAAGTTCTATTTGATGAGGTGGTTAGAGGTTAACTTGCACTCTATGGGTATTGGGTTTGAATCCCATTTATGGAACACTCTCCCATTTTCAGCTGCAGAGATGTTGTAATGTGACAGTCAACCTTGCTTTTCGTTGGTAAGAGTAGCCCAAGTGCTGGTAGGGGTTACTAGCTACTTTCTATCTTGAGGGAACTGATAACATTCATAGAAAATTGAAAGGATCCTAAAAAGTAAAATGATAGAATAGAGACGAGCTGTACTCCAGATGTGGAGAAAATAATTAATAAAAGATTTGAAAATGTGTCAGACAATAATAATATTATTACTATACATTTAGAACTATTGAATATTCTAGTGGAAGGAGACAAATTTATCTTTGTTCATGTCATATTATGTACTCAGATGAATGTGAAAAAGCACATTGAAAGTGTAATACTGTAATTATATTACATAGTATGAAATAATATCATTGATACTGTTAAACAGAGTGTAAAAAATAACAAGTGTTAATTTTGGCTGCCAACAACATGAATGTGCTGACATGTTCAAGATAAGAACTGACCTTTAGGGTTCATTAGTATCTTTGGGATCATATCTGGTTGTTTTAACATACATTGTTTATTATTACCTTAAACAGGTCTTTCCTCCCGTTGAAGACGAAACTTCTCGTCGCATTAAACGTACACTGGGGGACTTTAATCAGGTACAACCGTTATTGACAAAGGATCCAACACACCTGATTGGAATCTCTAAAGCAGTATCCAACACTAACAATACAGGATGCAGTCAAAATGGAAATGGATCAGTAAGTGAACATTTCCACCACTGTCCCATAAACCCACTGTCATCACTAGCTGTAAAAAAACAATGTGCTAATAATGAGTCTCACTTTGCAAATTCTCTATTATTAAAAAAGGAAAAGACCTCTACCAATAGTCACCATCACGGTTCTCTAAAGTTTGTTCAACAAAACCCCATTGGTGCTCGCCAACATAACAGAGTGGAAGTAGATGGAAAGAAATCTTACATTTTTTGTAAGACTTCGTCTGAAGATTCTAAACATAGGACCTCACAAGACAAATCTATTAGAGATGATACAATAAAAACAGTGTTGAGTTCTAAATCTCAGGACTTAATACATGCCAATAGATTACCATCCCATGCCTATCACCACCACAACAAGAGTGTTCAGGAGGTAAAGCAAAAACAGTCCAAACTCAATAACCAACAAGGTCATCAGGTCAAAACTGATTTTTACTAAATATTTTTGTTTCATAAGTTCATACATTTATTCATTACTACTGAAAACATTTATTGTTTATTTCAAAAGGTGGTACATTTATTCATTACTACTGAAAACATTTATTGTTTATTTCATAATGTGGTACATTTATTCATTACTACTGAAAACATTTATTGTTATTTCATAATGTGGTACATTTATTCATTACTACTGAAAATAAGTTCCATTTAGTGTAAATCAGAGTGATGGATAATTGTTTTGCAGACATTATTTTGTTTATTGTTCAGTTTTGTGACCAGATATGTTCCTAAATGTTAGAAAGTTACATTTGAATGTGTCCTAGTAGTTATGTGCACTGGAGTGTTAACTTGGAGGCATGAGATTCTTGTGACAGTTCATCTGACTATTTGGCTAAGAGTAGCTTTTTGGGTTGTTGTTGCCAGGTTACTTTGTGTTTGGATAATGATACTAAATTATGAATGAATAAGTAGAACAGGTGATAAATTAATAAATTAAGGAAATTGTGATGATAAATTGACTTTGAAAACTGAAAAAATAAATTAACACCATAGCTTTTAAATGTGATTTATCTCTGGAAGGCATATTTCTAAATTATGGACGATTAGATTTGAATCTTGAGTAGACCGTGTTTAAGGTGCTGTTCATGTTAATATTTTGATACCTAATGAATTATCTACAATGTTTCTAACTGTAAGAGTTTTTCAGAGTGTGATATCAAGATCTTGTGTTTAGATAACTGGACTGTGGACCATCTTCAGTTCATTATGACCTTTCTTTGACCTGAGATCTGGTACATGGCTACACTGACACCACTTTCAGTTGGGATGTGAATATTGGATGGTTGTAGTGAAAGAAAAATTAAAATGACTGTCTTTACTGGGTTTTATGTTTCATGTTAACAATAACTCATTCACTATTAAAGGTTTAACATTAAAAATTTGACTTCTTGTACCTGTTTGCTATAAAACTTATAGTTTAGTGAGGTACATAAACCTAAGTGTATAGGGGAGTCATGGTTCAAGTGAGTTACACAAGTGTTAAGTGTATGTGTAAATCGTGGTTCAAGTGAGTTATGCAAGTCTTAAGTGTCTGTGTAAGTCATGGTTCAAGTGAGGTACACAATTCTTATAGGTCTGTGTAAGTCATGGTTCAAGTGAGTTATGCAAGTCTTAAGTGTCTGTGCAAGTCATGGTTCAAGTGAGGTACACAAGTGTGTCTAAATTAATATGAAACAGGAGATTAAATTGAACATTTTGGTTCAATGAAAGGAGAATAAGTAATTCCTGGTACTGACTTTCAGTAGACTTTCACATCTGGTTCAGTGAAGGCAGATTAAATAAAACCTAGTACTGTCTTTCAGTAGACTCACATCTGGTTCAGTGAAAGGCAGATTAAATAAAACCTAGTACTGACTTTCAGTAGACTTTCACATCTGGTTCAGTGAAAGGCAGATTAAATAAAACCTAGTACTGTCTTTCAGTAGTCTTTCACATCTGGTTCAGTGAAAGGCAGATTAAATAAAACCTAGTACTGTCTTTCAGTAGACTCACATCTGGTTCAGTGAAAGGCAGATTAAATAAAACCTAGTACTGTCTTTCATTAGACTTTCACATCTGGTTCAGTGAAAGGCAGATTAAATAAAACCTAGTACTGTCTTTCAGTAGACTTTCACATCTGGTTCAGTGAAAGGCAGATTAAATAAAACCTAGTACTGTCTTTCAGTAGACTTTCACATCTGGTTCAGTGAAAGGCAGATTAAATAAAACCTAGTACTGTCTTTCAGTAGACTTTCACATCTGGTTCAGTGAAAGGCAGATTAAATAAAACCTAGTACTGTCTTTCAGTAGTCATTCACATCTGGTTCAGTGAAAGGCAGATTAAATAAAACCTAGTACTGTCTTTCAGTAGACTTTCACATCTGGTTCAGTGAAAGGCAGATTAAATAAAGCCTAGTACTGTCTTTCAGTAGACTTTTACATCTGGTTCAGTGAAAGGCAGATTAAATAAAACCTAGTACTGACTTTCGATAGACTTTCACATCTGGTTTAGTGAAAGGCAGATTAAATAAAACCTAGTACTGACTTTCAATAGACTTTCACATCTGGTTCAGTGAAAGGCAGATTAAATAAAACCTAGTACTGACTTTCAGTAGACTTTCACATCTGAACTGATGAAAGTAGAATGAGTTTGTTTTAATATTAGTAGTGTGTTCAGTTAAGAAAATGTTTAAAAAACACTTACATTCACTGAGTGTTAACACATGGATATTTTGTACTGATTGTTTCTTGTAAACATTGTATGTTAAATTTTCCTGTAGATAGTGACGACCAACTCGTGACAACTCCACGTGACTGGAGATTGTGAAGTGGTCTTGCACCTGATTCATCCAAGGTGTGATGTAGTCTTGAAGAATTAACTTTGACATGATTTATCTTCTGAGATGACCTACAGAGAACGGCATGTCTGTCCCATATCTCACACTCTCAAGTATAACATGATGTAACAACCTACTAAAGAACTGTGTATCTTGAAAACAAATTTATTTCTGCAGACTTCATCTGGTGTTGCCAATATTTTTATAGAAACGTAATTATGTATAACATCCAACATGGTGTGTTTCTTACTCATGTTTAATGTGACAGAACATCTTAGTAAATTGCTTTAGGTCTCATTCCTGTTAAAGAGTTACAATACTGTAAGACACCTGTTTTTATTATAGATTGCTGATTGATTGTAAGTATAAATGTGTTGTCATGTTTGAAGTGTGTGTTTGAGTACATTTAATTAATAATCAGGTTTTTATTGGACTGACAACCCTTGGTAAAATGTTAAGTATTATTTTCAATAAAGCATTCTTATGATTATATATATTTCTGCTTGAGGACATTTAAAGTTTTTACAAACTGTATAGTTCAAATATTTGTTGTTTCTAGAATCTTTAAATTGTGTATTGATTATTAACTGATAGTTAATAACTGATAGTATTTTTGAAATCATGTTTCGAAATACAGAGAGGCTGCACATCTGGAAGTACACGAAGGAAATGCATCTTTCTGGTTACATGTGTTGCTCCAGTTTAATTTATAAATATATCTTTCTATTTAAATAAAATATGTTAATAATGATAAATTAATGTTTAGTAGCAATTATGGTTCTTTTACATCTGACTATAAAAAATAATAGCATCATATTTTATGTTTAGTTCCTGTTACAGAACACACTTGGCCTTTTTCAGCTGAGGGAAAATTGTAATGTGATGGTTAATCATGTCATTTGATTAAAGAAACTCCATGGTTTGAAGGTAGGTGATGTTTACTACCTACCTTCGTTGTAGTCTATTATTTTTAACTTGGCAGTTTGCAAGCTTTGTGAAATTCAATGAAACAAAAACATTTTCCAAGAAAAAGACTAACAAGGCAGTTAGTTGGTGAGTCAATGTGGTCTAATGGCTATTGTGGCAAGCATTAGATTAGAGGGTCCAAGGTTCCAGCCGTGATATCTTTTTGCAATGTTGAAGCTGATTTCATCCACTGTAAGAAACAATAGAATTAACAACACTTTGTTTAAGGTAGTTATTGGAAATAGGGGTGAAAAAGGTTAAATAAACAGATAATTTTAACATCTTTGGTCCATTAGTTAGTCATAATTTGACCAATTTATATGCAGTTTGACACAAAGATATTTCCAGGTTTCAAACAGAGATACGGACAATTTTGGAATTTTTGGCTCTTGCTGTGAACAACTTGTATGTGTGTCAACTAATTTCCATTGTTATTTGGTACAAAGATATCTTGTAGCAGGTCATAAGCAGTAATTTAGACAGATTATGGTGTCCATGACATGTTGCATGATATCTTGTGTGACATGTTGTGTGGCATTGTATTTCTCTACGAATGTTGTCATATTTAATGTCTTTCCACTTCTTGACACTAGAGGTTTGTTGTATGATATCTTGTGTGACATTGTATTTCTCCACGAATGTTGTCATATTTAATTTCCTTCCACTTCTTGACACTAGGGGGTTCAGGATTTGTTCATTCTTACTTATATGTGTGACCTGTAACTCCCTTAGTGGCATAGTTTTATGACTGCTAAGTTATACTACTAGAAGTCAGGTTTAGATAACCATGGTGGGCAGAGCACAGATAGCTTTTTGTGTATCTTTATACTTAGTAACAAAACAAGATCACTGTAGCCACTGTCTCTAGGAAGTTTGGGAAAACGTGATGATTATATGCACATCAACAGTTGTTTTTATTAACAATAAAATATTGTAGTGAAGTGTGTGTAAGGTAAAGATGTTATTACACACACACACACATCTAATAATATTTAAATTTGAATAGAATTACAAAAGCCCCAAACATAGCTAGAAATATAATGGTTTGTGACAGTGTAAATATTTCTAATGACAAAGTGTTCTCAGTAGTTAAAGTTATTTCACCACTGAATATAATAGAGACGACATGGAAGTTGTATGTGGTTGGTTGGTTGATTTAGTGTTTTATAGCACAAAGCAGCTAGGCTATCTGCACCAAACGTCCGGTAAAAAGTTAAATGTAGATTTAATAAAACTCTTAAAAGGAAATTAAGGTAAAACAAAACAAATTTTAAACAAAACATAAATAGCATAAAATCAATGTTTACATCTAGTCTACAATGTCAAGAGAAAACTACAGTTATTCAAGTTGTAAAGGACTTTCTGTAACATAACTGTAATAATCATAACTAGCCAGGAAGACTAACAGGTAAGTACAAAAACCACTATCAGTCACCTGAAGTTGGCCTTTCCAGCCCTGGTTTTGAGTTACTTAATGTTACGGTCAGTTTCTAATTTCAAATCGAACTAGATGAACTGTGATTTTTAAAAGGGAGCCACATTAAAAATTTGTAATGTATAAATTAAAATTTAGATGGCATTAAAAAGATTAATAGACTTTAAAAAACTAAAAACATTACCAAGGTGGACAGTGTCACCATCACCACTAACACTTTGTAACATTATGGACAAACCTTGGAACAGAACATGTTTAAAATGGTGCCATCGTTGTGAATCATAACGATGACAAAAAAGTAAAATGTGGCTTATTGTGATTTGAGTGTTACACAAACTACACACTGGTTTATCAGTTCCAGATAAAAGAAAACTATGAGTTAAAAAAACTGTGACCAATGTGCAGGCTAGTTAGAACAACCTCCTCTTTCAAATCCTTATGGAAGCAATATGACCAAAGTCCAATACAGGGTTTTATTTAGAAAAGCTTGTTGTCACGTTGCTCATTCCAAGTCAACTGCCAACTGGTACAGAGCCGAGCCTTCAATACAGGACCACCATAAGTCCATGTATGGAACAGCACAGCGGCGTTATGTGCCAGAGCAGATACACTTAGCTGCGGTGTCAGTGAGCTCGTTCCCGCGAATACCAGTGTAGCCTGGTATCCAGAAAAACTGGACAGAAGTAATGTTAAAGAGAAATGGGCCAGTCAATTTTGAATATCAGTGAGAACTAACGTGAAACAATTCCAGGGCCAGTATAGAACTAAGCCAGTTAGTATAAATTGTACATTTTGAGTACTTTTTAGCTTCCCTGTGATGCAGGGCAAGAGAAGTGACATGCAGTTCAACAGTGAACACAGAAGCTGTACAGGGGATTCTGCACACAATCACCGAACCACAACATATCATGGCAGAGCTCACACAGTCACCTGATTTCGAACCATTTGTATAAATAGGAATGGAAAGATGGTTTGAAAGGTGTTAAGCAAATAGCAGACAGTATTTCCAATCAGGAGTGTCTACTTTTCTCAGATGACGTAAAGATAGGTCACAAATGGGGACTGTAAGAAGCCATGGTGGGATGGGTTGACAAGTGGATACAGCAATGTTATCCAAGGACAGACCCAATTCATCCAACTGTGCCTGGATACGAAGGCCAAAAGGAGCAATGACAGACTGTCTGGTCTGAAAAAGCATGGCCCATCAAGGAAGGAAAACACAACCCCAGGTGGGATGCTTTGGTAAGGAACAAAGTTTCAAAGCACATAGTAAAGACAGTTGCAAATGGCGGAGGTGCAAAGAAGGTTCATGAGACTTCGTATAAACTCTGAACTGGGGAAGTGTGAAAAGCCCCGGTAAAGAGCAGATGTCCTTGATGATGAATAGGTTCAAGCATCTTTAAGGGTGATATATCTTTACCACAAAACTTCGATCCACTCCCCAAGTGGTGGAAGAAAGGACACGGAAAATGTTCAGTGCTATTATACATTTGACCCGTAGCTGCAGACAAAGATAAGCCCCAAGAACTTTGTCTCAGGACCACAGCAGCACAACTTTACTGATACGGAGTTCAAGATCAGGATGAATTCCTCGTTGGCAGCAAAAGTGCATGCAAACAGTTTTAAAGAGAGAGGAAGTAAAGCCGTTTGCTGTGGTCTATTTCAGTAAACAACTGAGGGCAGTCTGTAGCTGCCGCTCACTATACCTCATATTCTACGACTGACATGAGATATGAAACTCGTTGACATAGAGCCTGCTTATAACAGTGATGAGTTGTTCAGTGATGGCATTAATTTTTATACTGAAAAGTGTGACACTCAGAACAAAGCCCTGAGGGACTCCAAGTGCCTGTAGAAAAGAAAGGGAAAGTGTTGAACCCACATTAACTTAGAATCTACTGTCCATTAAAAATATTTGATAAAAATGGGAAATGGCCACGTGACCCACATATACGGAGGTCTTGCAAAATGCCAAACCTCCATGTTGTGTCATAAGCCTTCTCAATGTCAAAGAATATTATTAAAAGATGTTGTCATTTGAGAAAGGCTTTTCTGATTGACATTTCAAGTCGAATCAGGTGGTCCATGGTGGAGCACTGTCGTCGGAGCCCACGCTGGGTAGGCGAGAGGAGGTTGTTGGATTCGAGGAACCAAACAAGACGTGCATTAACCATCCTTTCTAAGGTCTGACAGAGATGGATCGTCAAAGCAACGGTAGTTTGAAGGAACCTTGGGATCTTTCCCAGGCTTGGAGAAAGGTAGAACTATAGCCTGGCATCAGGAAAAAGATTTTCTTGCCAGATCTGGTTAAAAACAATCAGAAGGATATCAAGAGAAGCAGGAGATAGATGGTGCAGCATCTCGTAATGTATATCATCAGATCCAACTGATGTGCTGTCAGACTGATGAATGGCCAGTTTGAATTCCACCAGTGTAAAGGGAAGATTATAGTCATAGAGACAATCAGCTTGAAAGGAAAGAGGTGATTGCTCTGCTTGAGTCTTTATGGTTAAGAAGGTGGAAGAAGAAGCAGAAGTGCTAGATACCCAGCAAAAGCCTTAGCTAGTATTAGCGATGTTCTTGGTATCAGCCACTTCCTGGCCATCAGAGACCAAGATCGAGAGGGGAACAGAGTTATGTTGCCCACTAGCCTTTCGAATCTTGTCCATATAACTTTGGAACTTGTGGTAGAAGATATGCCAGTTGTGAACTTAATCCAAGATTCCTTCTGGCTTTGACGTCCTAACCCTCGATCATGTGCATGGGCACACTGGAAAGTGATGCGGTTTGAGAGTGTGGGATATCTATGGAAAGTATCCCAGGCTCGTTTTTGAGTCTTCTATGCCATGTGGCAGGCAGGATTCCACCATGGACGAGGATATAGTGGAAAAGGTGTCGAGGTTTTAGGAATACATTGAGCAGCTGCTTGTATAATACAGTTAGTTACTGCTGCCACACAGTTGATGGCTTACAGACAACAGAAGGATCAAGTTCTGCACGAGCAGTGAAGGAGGGCCAGTTTGCCTGATCCAACTTCCAATAGGACACGTGGGTCAGGTGGCATCGACCATGGCCAGTCTCTCTCAAGATCATAGAAAATGATCAATACTTCGTGGATTATTGTCAACCCTCCATGAAAAATGGGTAAATAATGAAGGGGAACAAACTGAGAGATCAATAGCAGTAAAGGATTGAGTAGGCACATGGAAATAAGTAGAAAAACCAGTAATGAAAAGAGAAGGGTTATGATCAGAGAGCATACACTCTGCAGAGCGATCTCTCCTATCAATATCATCACTTCCCCAGAGGGGATGATGTCCATTAAAGTTCCCCAGAATGAAAAAGGGAGACGGAAACTGTTCAATGAGAGCATCAAGGTCTGATTGGCCTTGTCACATATCTCTTCTTGTAATATATTGTCATATATCTCTCCAGGTGAGAGGTAGAGTGAACAGTGATGGTATGACCCAAGGAAACACGGATAACTACGGCCTTTAAGGGTGTGTCGAGTGGTAAAGACAGGGTGGGCACATGCTGATCAACCAACAGTGCCACCTCTCCATGCACTCGTCCGTCGCACAGCCTGTCATTTCTGTATAGAGAAAATCGCCGAAAGGTGACTATTGGCAGGTTTCAGAAATGTTTCCTGTAAGGAAAGACAAACAGGATGGTAGGAAGCAATCAGTGTTTTGATGTCATCCAGATTAGAACGTAAATCTCGACAGTTCAATTGTATCAGGGTGGTCATTTTTAAGAATGGGTAGGTGAAGTGGCTGGAGAACCCTTCGGTTTATGAACACTTCTTTTTTTCTTACTTTCCTTATTCGAGGAAGGTCTATCGACCTCCATGGATCCTGCCCTGGGTCGATTGAGCAGGTCTTTGCTGTTGGAAGGGGATTTTAGAGACTGAGGACGTGAACAAATGATTGTTTTGCATCTTGGGGTGAGAGAGGAAGATGTATACGAGGAAATACCTGAACCCAGAACCACAGGATATGGATCTTGGGGTTTGTTGGAATGTATATAAGGGACAGACATAGGTGTTGAAAATGATTCATCAACTTTTTTTAACCATGGAGGTCAAAAGACTTCATTTGTTTGGAGAACGATTTTTTAGGAGACACTGTTTGCACTCCCACTGTAGTTGTGGAACGAAGTGCAGCAGCATATGTCCGAGATGAGGTGGTGGACAGCAATTTTCGAGCCTCAGGGTAGGTAATGTTATGAATCGTTTTTAAATGCTGCATATCTTTTTTCTTCCAACCATTTAGGGCACGAACGAAAGTAGTACGGGTGAGAGCCATTGCAATTGATGCAATGAGAGTCCGTTTCACACTCATAGGCAACGTGATCCTTGCCACTGCAATGAGCATACCTCAAGGAACTACGACATGACGTCATCGAGTGACCGATCCGTTGACACTGGAAACATTGGAGAGGGTTTGGAATGTATGGCCATACTCAGCAATTAAGATAACTTGCCGTGACGGTGGCAGGCGGACGTGATGACGTAAATGTGAGAAAGAAGACATTGGTCGGCACCATAATTCCATCTTTGCGTGTGGAGATAAGCCTCACTGCAGAAACTTCTTGGGTGGAGAAACCAGCGAGAATCTCCCACTCTGGGATGTTCTTGAAATCCCTCTCAAGAATAACTCCTCGTGATGAATTCAAAGTAGCATGAGGTGTAACCTCAATAGGTATATCCCCAATTGCATTTGAATGCAACAGGATTTCACTGTGTTGAGATGTGGATGTTTCCATTAATATGTAACCAGATCGAAGCTTTTTTACTGACTTTGGAGAGCCAGCAAGTCCCTTCTGAATGAAAAAGGGAGACATTTGTTCTGAAGGTTTGTCTGAAAGTGAGTGCAGTATAAGAAAATGAGGTACAACAGGTGGTACAGATGGTGATGATTGCTGCTCAGAATCTTAAAGAAGTGGTCGTTTACCTGTAGACTTTTTCACTATTTTATTAACATTTTACTTGGAGTATCCATAATAAAGGAAGGGAAATTTCAGTGCCCACCTACCCCATCCACCATGGAGCTCTACGAGGGGATGCACTACAATGTCAAACAAGGACACTGCATCAACATCATGGTTTCGTGAGCACTATACCCAAACATCAGTATCAAATACAATGCCCACAATCCCTGTTGAGAATATCCAACACTGGTACTTGGTTGATCCTGAGTGGACCAGCTGTTTGACCCAAGTGGCCACTCCAAGGCTGCTCGACTACAGGAATACAAGGCCAAAGTGGTGTGTTAGGGTTGGACCCCTCAATCACCAGTATCCTCTCCTTCCCTTCACGGATTGCCATTTATGACAAACACATGGGTTAACTGAAAGAACAGAACCTTCCCTGGGATGTCCTCTCACCACGTACAGGAATTCACACGGAGGGGTCGTAAGTGAACAACTGTGAATTGAGTGTCACGCTCATGGATTGTTCTATATAAAAACACCTTAAGAAAATTTTAGAACATTTTCAGGATATCACTCTTATTGTTTAAACTAGAAATTCAATTATTGTCAATAGGTTTGATTTGAAAAGCATATTTAGACATTGCCGTCTCTAAATTATCTGTTATCCAGCTGAAAAATAGTTGGCAAATTTTATTTCTGTGTATTGTTTTTCAGGTACCTAGTTACATGGCTAGAAATCCAGAAAAAGACGTAAAAAGCAGTTATAATGAGAGGTAGATGTTAAGTGAATCCAGTGTTTCCAAAGTGTTAAACAAATTAATGATTAATTTCTACATGATTCAATGTTGAGAAAGAACTCAGCTGTGAAAATATAATTTATAGAGAAGATCCTGTAAGCAACACTAGAGTTGAACCAAAACATGATGAGATTGTGTGATGTTGATCCACCAGAAAATAACTGGTACAGGAAAAAGACTTGAGAGATGTTCTTCAAAGAGCAACTGTGCGTTCAGTTGGGTGATGTTCAAAATGGGCTGGACTCATTATTAGATTCTGTAATGTCCTCCAGTTTTGTAATATCTGTATAGAAATGAAGGAAGTAGTAATAGGTGGCACATCTCTAGTCTACTTGTGTATGGAAAAGATGGTGCCTGGTTTGATGATATGGCAATGATCAGTGCTTGGAAGCTCACTGTAGAAAAGTAGGAGCTTCTAGTGAAAGTTGTATGAATAATAATCAGTGATGTTGAGAAAACCCACTTGTAAAGAAAAAATATATATATGTAAATTGGCTCGTTTGGGTTGACGATGACCAAAGAAGGTCGAAACGTTTGCTCCTCTACGTAAATTTTCTCAACCCAAATGAGCCGTTTTTACATATAGTATGAGTGTTTATAAATTCATGGCAGTGGAAAGACAGAAAGGCCATATGTAGATCTAAAACCTGTGATGATGCTTATGGCTCAATATCTTCAATGTAGAATCTCTGAAAGAGGCATAGACCAAAATCTCATAGTATAGCTTAGATTGAATAAATACAATCCATTCTCAAAGAAATGGAAAATAATACGAGAATAATGTTTTACACCCATGTACAATTGACTTTAACATTGTAGGATGTGGGAGGAAAAAGGTAAGCCTATGGATGAAGTCTTGCTTAACTACAGGAATGTGTACATTTTCTATATAGAACCTATAATCAAGGTGAAATTGTAATCCAAACCCATGTGGATGACATAAGTCATTTAATTTTCAAATAATTAAAAGTTTTAAATTGTTCACTTGTCTAGTTTACTGGAGGAAGTTTACGTCTAGTAGCACTTCACAACTGATTACTGATTGGAAATCTGAAAGTCACTGGTTGTTAGCAATTGTAGGAAAAAGTTGTTCAGTCATGTAGTTGATGTTAATGCTATAAAGTGTGACACTCGACACAAACAGCCCTAAAGTACTCTTGAGTTCCTATGTGGAGGGTCAGGATAATGAAGATTCCTCCTCATGGATGCTGGGTGGCCACTGTACTCAAAATGTGTGGTTGAAAATTGGAAATGGTCACACAATATAAGAGTTCAGTGATATATCAATCACCAATGTAGTGACACATGCTTTCTCATGATAAAACACATACACACCATGCTTTCCCTAGCAAAGGTTTCCCTGGTTATTATTTCGTGTTGAATCTTCTGATCTTTAGTGGGATTTCTGTAATGTCACAGTGGTCTGTCAGAGGAAGTTATTGGATTTTGGTAACCAAGCAGGATGAGCTTTATCAATCCTCTCCAAACCTTTATTCAGACAACTATTATATATTAAATACCTTTCAGAAGTGGTTTAGAAACAGAAGATTGAGAGAGAAATAACATGTCGTATAACACTTCATTAGGTCTGATGTATTTATAAACCTATGGAGAGTTATTTAAATTCCATTAGAGAGAATGGCAAATTACAGTAAAAATACATCAGATAAAAAGAATGAAAATGTTTCAACCCATGCCATCTTAGCCATCAAGACAAGTAGAGTTGTTTAATTGTTGGTGAGGAAAACACTATTCAAAGGCATTGACAGTTTTGTAAATTAACCATGTCTTAGCCATTGGTGTGACAAGGGATGGGTCTATGTATCTTATTTACTTTTCTAATCTCGTCCCAGGTGACCTTGGAAGAAGAAAAGCTGGTAGTAATTAAACTCTTTACCAGAGTGCGCTTTTTAGTTGTGTAACGTATACCAATGTTCAATACTTAAGTGAAACTAATAATTCTTACTCTAACACTTGAATCTAACAAATTTGTTAGAATTGATATAACATTTATTTAATGGAGAAAGTTAAAAATGTTCAAACATACCTTTCAGTACGGCTCCACGTAATCACCTACAAACAGTTAACTTATAGCTTTTCTGCTCATCCCAAAATATTTGACAAGAAACTGCCACCCCTTCAGAATAAAATTAAACATATCTTATTTTTCTGTTGATTATTGCTTCACTGTATGATGATTGACCTTACAAATTCACGTTCAGAAGTTTCTATGATAGTTCGTGCTTTCATGTTAAATATACTTGTTTTGAAATTACATATGTTTTATTCCATATTGTTGGTTTTGCCTCTCAGACAAACTATATTCCATATTGTTGGTTAATTATACTAGGTGTAGTTGGCTGAGATAAAAATGTGAAATGTACCGTAGTAGAAGAGATGTATGAGGAAGTGGAACTCGCACATCGATGGAAATACACCATATGTCAAATAAAAATGTGAAATGTACCGTAGTAGAAGAGATGTATGAGGAAGTGGAACTCGCACATCGATGGAAATACACCATATGTCAAATAAAAATGTGAAATGTACCGTAGTAGAAGAGATGTATGAGGAAGTGGAACTCGCACATCGATGGAAATACACCATATGTCAAATAAAAATGTGAAATGTACCGTAGTAGAAGAGATGTATGAGGAAGTGGAACTCGCACATCGATGGAAATACACCATATGTCAAATAAAAATGTGAAATGTACCGTAGTAGAAGAGATGTATGAGGAAGTGGAACTCGCACATCGATGGGGATACACCATATGTCAGATTAATTTCTGCTCTTAAACCTTGGCTCGGCATGGCCAAATGATTGGGGAACTTGACTCGTAATCTGAGGATTGCGGATTCGAATCCCCTTCACACTAAACATATTCACCCTTTCAGCCATGGGGACGTTATAATGTAACGACCAATTCCATTATTCGTTGACAAAAGAATTGGCGATGGGTGGTGATGACAAGCTGCCTTCCCTCTAGTCTTTGCTAAATTAGGGATGGCTATCACATATAGCCCTTGTGTAGCTTTGCGCGAAATTAAAAAACAAAGAAACTATTGAACATCTGTAGCTGAATAAACAAACTAGCATAAGATATGAGTGATAAAGTTTATTCCACAGTTTTTATGTAAGGTTAGCTCGTTGTTGCTGATGATATACATGTATGAAAATGTTAGAACAAATAAATTACTAATATTAACTCCTGAACCTGATGTTATGTTTGTCTTCTAGTGGATCAACGGTAACCTCTATTTATCTTAGTAGACAGCCTATTGTATAGCTCTGTGCTCAAATAAAAACCACAATCATGTAACTATGGGTGCATTGTTGTATGTCACCAGTAGTGTTCTTCAGCGGTTGTAAGGTGTTATCTAAATGTTACAATAATACTGCATGTTATGTAGTGACGTCACCAGTGGTGTTCTTCAGCCGTTGTAAGGTGACATCTAAATGTTACAATAATATTGCATGTTATGTAGTGACGTCACCAGTTGTGTTCTTCAGCCGTTGTAAGGTGGCATCTAAATGTTACAATAATGCTCTGTTATGTAGTGACGTCACCAGTAGTGTTCTACAGCCGTTGTAAGGTGACATTTAAATGTTGCAATATCAACAACAATTACCAACTAAACATTGAACCCAAGTTTACAGTATCAACAACAATTACTAATTAACCATTAATCCCACACTTTACAACATCAACAATTACTAATTAACCATTAATCCCACACTTTACGATATCAACAATTACTAATTAACCATTAATCCCACACTTTACAACATCAACAATTACTAATTAACCATTAATCTCACACTTTACAACATCAACAATTACTAATTAACCATTAATCCCACACTTTACAACATCAACAACAATTACTAATTAACCATTATTCTCACAGTTTACAATATCAAAAACAATTAATAATTAACCATTAATCCCACAGTTTACAATATCAACAACAATTACTAATTAACCATTATTCTCACAGTTTGCAATATCAAAAACAATTAATAATTAACCATTATTCCCACAGTTTACAATATCAACAACAATCACTAGTTAACCATTAATCCCACAATTTACAATATCAACAACAATAAGAAATTAACTATTAATCTCACAGTTTACAATATCAACAACAATTACTAGTTAACCATTAATCCCACAGTTTACAATATCAAGAACAATTACTAGTTAACCATTAATCCCACAGTTTACAATATCAAGAACAATTACTAATTAACCATTAATCCCACAGTTTACAATATAAAGAACAATTACTAATTAACCATTAATCCTACAGTTTACAATATAAAGAACAATTACTAATTAACCTTAACACCACACTTTACAATATCAACAACAATTACTAATTAACCATTGATCCCACAGTTTACAATATCAACAACAATTACTAATTAACCATTGATCCCACAGTTTACAATATCAACAACAATTACTAATTAACCATTAATCCCACAGTTTACAATATCAACAACAATTATTAATTAACTTTAACACCACACTTTACAATATCAACAACAATTACTAATTAACCATTAATCCCACAGTTTACAATATCAACAACAATTACTAATTAACCATTATTCTCACAGTTTGCAATATCAAAAACAATTAATAATTAACCATTATTCCCACAGTTTACAATATCAACAACGATCACTAGTTAACCATTAATCCCACAGTTTACAATATCAACAACAATTACGAATTAACCTTAACACCACACTTTACAATATCAACAACAATAACTAATTAACCATTAATCCTACAGTTTACAATATCAACAACAATAAGAAATTGACTATTAATCTCACAGTTTACAATATCAACAACAATTACTAGTTAACCATTAATCCCACAGTTTACAATATCAAGAACAATTACAAGTTAACCATTAATCCCACAGTTTACAATATCAAGAACAATTACTAATTAACCATTAATCCTACAGTTTACAATATAAAGAACAATTACTAATTAACCTTAACACCACACTTTACAATATCAACAACAATTACTAATTAACCATTGATCCCACAGTTTACAATATCAACAACAATTACTAATTAACCATTGATCCCACAGTTTACAATATCAACAACAATTACTAATTAACCATTAATCCCACAGTTTACAATATCAACAACAATTATTAATTAACTTTAACACCACACTTTACAATATCAACAACAATTACTAATTAACCATTAATCCCACAGTTTACAATATCAACAACAATTACTAATTAACCATTATTCTCACAGTTTGCAATATCAAAAACAATTAATAATTAACCATTATTCCCACAGTTTACAATATCAACAACGATCACTAGTTAACCATTAATCCCACAGTTTACAATATCAACAACAATTACGAATTAACCTTAACACCACACTTTACAATATCAACAACAATAACTAATTAACCATTAATCCTACAGTTTACAATATCAACAACAATAAGAAATTGACTATTAATCTCACAGTTTACAATATCAACAACAATTACTAGTTAACCATTAATCCCACAGTTTACAATATCAAGAACAATTACAAGTTAACCATTAATCCCACAGTTTACAATATCAAGAACAATTACTAATTAACCATTAATCCCACAGTTTACAATATAAAGAACAATTACTAATTAACCTTAACACCACACTTTACAATATCAACAACAATAACTAATTAACCATTAATCCCACAGTTTACAATATAAAGAACAATTACTAATTAACCTTAACACCACACTTTACAATATCAACAACAATTACTAATTAACCATTGATCCCACAGTTTACAATATCAACAACAATTACTAATTAACCATTAATCCCACAGTTTACAATATCAACAACAATTATTAATTAACTTTAACACCACACTTTACAATATCAACAACAATTACTAATTAACCATTAATTCCACAGTTTACAATATCAACAACAATTACTAATTAACCACTAATCCCACACTTTACAATATCAACAACAATTACTAATTAACCATTAATCCTACAGTTTGCAATATAAAGAACAGTTACTAACTAACCATTAATCCTTCAGTTTACAATATCAATTCCTGGACACTCAATCTGTAGTTTTATAGTGTTTTTAAAAGTGATTTCTCATTCCTAGCGATATTTCACTCAGGTTAGTGGTTATAAAACATTTTTTCTTCATATGTGCTCGAGGTGCGATTTGTCGTGCATGTCGGAACTCACGTGCTTCTTGTACATTAGACTCGTAAGTTAATAACTAGCTTGATTCTTTGTAATACATCGTGCGAAAAATCGTGTGTTCATATGGAAGAGACGAAAAGAGGAAGTGGTAATTTTACGTCACAAGGTACACGAAGTTGTTTATAACAGAAAAGATTCGGAGTTAGCAGAGGCTTAAAGTACAATCGGTATCTGTATTATAAAGTATGCAGCATTCAAAGGGTTGTGTTTGTGTCTCAAATGCAGAAGAAAAAAAGTGCAGCGGTTTTCTCCTACCCTAAAGTAGTGCGCATACGTTTAATTTTAATTTCTCACATAGCTGTCTTTCACAGAGTAAGTTTTTGGAATGATAGAGGTGAAAGCAAGTGAGCCGAGAAACATGTTTATTACAGTAAGTTGAATATTATTTAGAACGCTGAAACACTTTCACATATTTGTAAGAATGACCCCTTTACAAACCAAGAGTAGGAAGTATCACTGCTTAATTAATTCCGTTACTTGGCTTGTAGACTAGGAAATATCACGTGTTTAATTAACTTTGTTACTGTGTCTGTGTACCAGGAAATATGACGTGTTTAATAAACTCCGTCACCAGGTCTGTGTACTAAGAAATATCACGTGTTTAATTAATTCCGTTACTAGGTCTGTAGACCAGGAAATATCACTTGCTCCATTAAATCTGTTACTCGGTCTGTAGACTAGGAAATATCACGTATTTAATTAACTTCGTCATTAGGTGTGTAGACCAAGAAATATCTCGTGTTTAATTAACTCCGTTATAAGGTCCGAGTACAAGAAAATAGCACGTATTTAAATAACTCTATACGGTGTCTGTATACTAGGAAATAACACGTGTTTAATTAACTCCGTTTCTAGGTCTGTAGAATTGGAAATATCACGTGTTTTATTAATTCCGTTACCAGGTCTGTAGACAAGGAAATATCACGTGTTTAATTAATTCCGTTACCAGGTCTGTAGTCCAAGAAATATCAGTTGTTTAATTAATTCCGTTACTAAATCGTTAGGCTAGGATATATCACGTGTTTAACTTCATCACTAGGTCTATAGACTAGGAAATATCATGTGTTTAGTTAATTCCGTTACCAGGTCTGTAGACTAGGAAACATCTAGTATTTAAATAATTCAGTTACAAGGACTGTAGACTTCGATATATCACGTGTTTAATTAATTCCTTTACTAGGTCTGTAGAGAAGGAAATATCACGTGTTTAAATAATTCCGTAACTAGGTCTGTGTACTTGGAAATATCACGTGTTTAATTAATTCCGTTACTAGGTCTGTGTACTAGGAAATATCACGTGTTTAATTAATTCCGTTACTAGGTCTGCAGACAAAGAAATATCAAGTGTTTATTTAATTCCGTCAATAGTTCTGTAGACCAGCACATTTCACGTATTTAATAAATTCCGCGACAAAGTCTGTAGACCAGAAAATATCATGCATTCAATTACTTCCGTTGCTGGGTCTGTGTACTAGGAAATATCCTGTGTTTAGTTAATTCCGTTACCAGGTCTGTAGACTAGGAAACATCTAGTATTTAAATAATTCAGTTACAAGGACTGTAGACTTCGATATATCACGTGTTTAATTAATTCCTTTACTAGGTCTGTAGAGAAGGAAATATCACGTGTTTAAATAATTCCGTTACTAGGTCTGCAGACAAAGAAATATCAAGTGTTTATTTAATTCCGTCAATAGTTCTGTAGACCAGCACATTTCACGTATTTAATAAATTCCGCGACAAAGTCTGTAGACCAGGAAATATCATGCATTCAATTACTTCCGTTGCTGGGTCTGTGTACTAGGAAATATCGCGTGTTTAATTAATTCCGTTACTAGGTCTGCAGACAAAGAAATATCAAGTGTTTAATTAATTCCGTTACTAGGTCTGTAGACTACAAATATTACCTGTTTAATTGATTCCGTTACTAGGTGTGTAGAGTAGGAAATATTACGTGGTTTATAAACTCTGTTATTAGGTCTATAGACTTGGGAATATCTCATGTTTAATTAACTTTGTTACTCGGAGTGTAGACTAGGAAATATCACGTGTTTAATTAATTCCCTCGCTAGGTCTTCAGACTTATTAATATCACGTGTTTAATTAATTTTGTTACTCGGACTGTAGACTAGGAAATATCACGTTTTCAAATAATTCCGTTACTAGGTCTATAGGCTTAGAAATATCACGTGTTCAATTAATTCCGTTACTAGGTCTGTCGAATAGAAAATATCCCGTGTTTATTTAATTCTGTTACCAGGTCTATAGACTAGGAAATATTTAGTGTTTAATTAATTCCATTACAAGGACTGAAGACTTCGATATATGACGTGTTTAATTAATTCCGGGACAAGGTCTGTAGACCAAGAAATATCACGTGTTTAATTAATTCCGTTACTAGGTCTGTGTACTAGGAAATATCACGTATTTAATAATTCCGTTACTAGGTCTGCAGACTAGGAAATATCACGTGTTTAATTAATTCCGTTACTATGTCTGTGTGCTAGGAAATATCAAGTGTTTAATAACTCCGTTACTAGGTCTGTGTAGTAGAAAATATCACGTGTTTAAGTAATTCCGTTAATAGGTCTGCAGACTAGAAAATATCTCGTGATAAATTAATTCCGTTACTAGGTCTGTAGACTAGGAAATATCACGTGTTTAATTAATTCCGTTATGAGGTATGCAGACTAGAAAATATCACCTGTTTAACTAGTTCCGTTACTAGGTGTGTAGACTAGGAAATATCACGTGTTTAATTAATTCCATTTCTAGGTCTGTAGACCAGGAAATATCACGTGTTTAAATCATTCCGTTCTAGGTCTGTAGACTAGGAAATATCTAGTGTTTAATTAATTCCGTTACAAGACTGTAGACTTCGATATATCACGGTTTAATTAATTCTTCTACTAGGTCTGTAGACTAAGAAAGTTCACGTGTTTAATTAATTCCTTTACTACATCTGTAAACTTGGAAATATCACGTGTTTAATCAATTCCATAACCAGGTCTGCGTACTAAAAGTATAACGTATTTTATAATTCAGTTACTAGGTATGTAGACTAGGAAATATCACGTATTCAATAAATTCCGTTAGTTGGTCTGGAGACTAGAAAATATCACGTGTTAAATTAATTCCTTTACTAGGTCTATAGGCTAAGAAATATCACGTGCTTTTATAATTCCGTTACTAGGTATGTAGACTAGGAAATATCATGTGTTCAATAAATTCCGTTAGTTGGTCTGGAGACTAGAAAATATCACGTGTTTAACTAATTCCGTTACTAGGTGTGTAGACTAAGAAATATCACGTGCTTTTATAATTCCGTTACTCGGTCTTCGTAGTAAAAAATATTACGTGTTTAATAAACTCTGCTACTGGGTCAGTGTACTAGGAAATATCACGGGTTTAATTAATTCCGTTGCTTGGTCTGTAGACTAGAAAGTATCACCTGTTTAATTAATTGCGTTACTAGGTCTGTAAATTGGAAAATATCAAGTGTTTAATTAATCCCGTTAATTAACTCCGTTACTTGGTCTGTGTAGCAGAAAATATCATGTGTTTAAGTAATTCCTTTATTAGGTCTGTGTACTGGGAAATATTTCGTGGTTAATTAATTCCGTTACTAAGTCTGTAAATTAGGAAATATCACGTGTTTAATTAATTCCATTACTAGGTTTGTAAATTAAATAATATCACTTGTTTAATTAATTCCGTTTCTAGGTCTGTAAATTAGGAAATATCACTTGTTTAATGAACTCTGTACTGGGTCTGTGTACTAGGAAATATTACGTGGTTAATTCACGCCATTACTAGGTCTGTGTACCAGAAAATATCACGTGTTTAATAAACTCTGCTACTGGGTCAGTGTACCAGGAAATATCACGTGTTTAATTAAGTCTGTACTGCGTCTGTATACTAGAAAATATCACGTGTTTAATTAACTCAGTTACTAGTTCTGTGTTGTAGAAACTTTCACATGTTTAATTATTTCCGTTACTCGGTCTGTAGACTAGGAAATATCACGTGTTTAAGTAATTCCGTCACTAGGTCTGAGTACAAGTAAGTATAACGTGTTAAATTAATTCCGTTACAAGGTCTGTAGACCAGGAAATATGACGTTTTCGTTAATTTCGTTACTGGATCTGCAGACTAGGAAGTTTCACGTGTTTAATTAATTCCGTCACTAGGTCTGTAGACCAGGAAATATAACGTGTTTAATTAACTCCGTTACTAGGTCTGTAAATAAGAAATATCACGCGTTTAAGTAATTCCGTTAGTAGGTCTGTAGACCAGGAAATATCACGTGTTAGTAAATTCCGTTAATAGGTGTGTAGACTATGAAATATTACGTGTTTAATTACTTACTTTACTGGTTGTGTAAATTGGACAATATCACGTGTTTAATTAACTATGTTACTAGATCTGAAGACTTGGAAATATGACGCGTTTAATTAACTTTATTACTGTGTCTGTGTACTAGGAAATATCACATGTTTAATTAACTCCGTTACAAGGCCTGTGTAGTAGAAGATATCACGTGTTTAAGTAATTTCGTTACTAGGTTTGTGTACTGGGAAATATTTCGTGGTTAAATAATTCCGTTGGTAGGTTTATAAATTATGAACTATCACGTGATTAATTAATTCCGTTAGTAGGTTTGTAATCCAGGAAATATCATGTGTTTAATTAATTCCGTTACTTGGTCTGTAGACTAGGAAATATCACGTGTTTAATTGATTCCGTTACTAGGTCTGTGTACTGGGAAATATCACGTTTTTAATTAATTCCGTTACTAGGTGTGTTGTCTAGGAAATATTACGTGGTTAATTCACGCCATTACTAGGTCTGTGTACCAGAAAAAATCACGTGTTTAATAAACTCTGCTACTGGGTCAGTGTAAAGGAAATATCACGTGTTAATTAAGTCTGTACTGTGTCTGTAACGAGGAAATATCACAAGTTTAATTAACTCCGATACTAGGTCTGTAGACTAGGATATATCACGTGTTTAATTAATTTCGTTACTAGGTGTGTAGGCTGGGAAATATCACGCGTTTAATTAAATCTCTTACAAGGTCTGTAAACTCGAAAATATCACGTGTTTAATTAATTCTGTCATTAGGTCTGTAGACTAGGAAATATCACGTGTTTTATTAACTCCGTTTCTATGTTTGTGTACTACGAAATATCACGTGATTAATTAACTTTGTTGCTGGGTCTGTAAGTAAGTAAGTGTAATTCAATTTTGAACTTCGTTTGTAATGCAGGCGTACAGTAATGAACGACAGAGTACAAGTGTTGAAATTTGTAGAAATACCTTATTAAAGGATGATATAAAGTAATATATTATTATTCCGTGTGCTGGACACTGCATTATTTTCACCAGATTACTTTGAAAGAAGAACTCTGCGACAATAGGTTGTATGTTTGGTGAGGGAGGATGAATCTATTAACACATTTAATGTAATTATATGAAATAAGGACGATTTTAAAAGTGTTTTTGAATTTTATTCATAGAGCTATATTATATGTAATTCATGTAACCTAACGTGCACTCTAATTACTACATAATTCTCAGTTTCTACCTTTTCTTATCCAGTAGAACTTGTTTAAAGCGGAACCGCATGCGACCGAGTAAAATTTCCAGCTTGAGCAGGTTTTCTGGATTAGACAGTTAACATGTATTTCCTTAATTATATATAACTTTTCAGCTGAAAGTTATACTTGTTTGACTCAACGGAAGTAAGACGTTTGTGAATAAATTTATTATAATAGAATAAAAACAAAACTAGACATTCAAAGTATACATAAGTACACAAAATCTTAAATTTCTTTAAAGATAGTGTCGAATTTCAACAGTTTAGTTTTCTAATGGACTTTCTCATGCGGTTAAAAGAGAATACCAATTTTACGGTCTTTTAATGAAGTTTATTTCTCCCCTTCATTTTTGAATACAATTTGATAGAATTAATATAACTTAACTCTGGCGATGAAGTAGGAATTTCTGTTTCATCACTACCTTTTCCATATTATTCATCTTCTGAATCTCCCACAGTGCTACCATCTTGCGAGTCTATCATAGATTTTAATCAGTTTCATCACTTTCTGTTAAAACATTCTTTTCAACGTTCACAGAATCATCTGTATCAATCTTCTCAATTAGAGTTTGGATTTCACTAGAATCGTCATAAGAAACGTCTTTTTTTAAAATGAGGGTATGTAGTAGCTTTTTGTAAAAATGAGGGTATTTAGTAGCTTTTTGTAAAAATGAGGGTATTTAGTAGCTTTCTGTAAAAATGAGGGTATTAAATGAATTTTTCCCTAAATTTTAAAATTAGGGAAGATTGGAATTTATTTTTTTCGTGAGAATTATTTAAAAAGTAGAATTTTGTATTTAAAAGACAAATATATTTAGACAAATCATGAATTTAATTAAACTGTAAAAATAATGACGGCAGAAAAAAGAACAGAATATATTTAACCAATACTTAGTGTAACAAAATATCCGATAATTTATTAATATTTAAACAAATTATTAATCAAACAATAATTTATTAATATTTGGAGAAATTATTAATTAAATGAAAAATTAATATTTAATCAAAAACATTTTTTCGCCTTACTCAGGTTCTATTCCAACTTGTTGATAGATGAGGTAGGTGAAAGATAGTCTTCGTTACGCAAGTTCTACCATGTAGAGGGCGTTTGATAAGTGAAATCTTAGGATAATGCTGCAAAAGTTTGATATTTCCAGCTTGTACAGGTTTCCGCCTTATGCAGTTTCCGGATTAGACAGGTTTTACTGTAATTGCATTGTTTTTAATGTATTATGTTTGTAAATTATAAATTTGAAAAATCTCGCTAGAGCTCCCACGAGGTTCATGGAACTTGGTTTTAAATAGTGTGAATAAATGTATTCAGCTACAGAATGTAGAAAGCTCAACCAACTCGTGGCTATTTATTCAAATAAGAGGGCTTGTAACTGTTGCCTTTTCCTCTGAGATAATACCATCTTCACGAATAATTATGACTTTCGCGGTTTTCGTTCTTCATTCGCTTTAATTTTCTTGGTGATGGAGGTGTTGACGTATCGTTAGCTAGCTCTGTTCAGAATCTAACCGGTTTTCATGGGTTGTTATGATAATTCCTTTAAGTTAAAGTATCAGTTGGAAGACGTTCGTGTAACGCTCTTCAGGAAATACGTAATCAAAACGAAGCTTTAAAACGTTATTAATCTATCCGTGACGAAAACTTATTACGTCATAAAGGTCACGGCGCTTTGATCGCTTCGAGAGCTATCACTGTCGTTTATTACTAGGCGCGTACACTGGCAAACCTTCAATATTCGAGAGTTCCACGCACATAAGTCGTGAACGTGGCTTAAAACTGCTAATACGACCACCAGTTTGTTTTGAGGACAGATTATCTCTGCACTCGAGAAATTTTACGTGCAACATCATGTATGTAATTTAAATTTAGATGGACGAGATATGTGTTGTGGAATGTTATGAAATATAAGAAAAGTGTTAGTTATGTTTGGAGTGTTATGACGTACAAAATTATAAGAAAAGTGTTAGTTATGTTTGGAGTGTTATGACGTACAAAATTATAAGAAAAGTGTCAGTTATGTTTGGAGTGTTATGAGGTACAAAATTATAAGAAAAGTGTTAGTTATGTTTGGAGTGTTATGTCATACAAAATTATAAGAAAAGTGTTAGTTATGTTTGGAGTGTTATGTCATACAAAATTATAAGAAAAGTGTTAGTTATGTTTGGAGTGTTATGACGTACAAAATTATAAGAAAAGTGTTAGTTATGTTTGGAGTGTTATGTCATACAAAATTATAAGAAAAGTGTCAGTTATGTTTGGAGTGTTATGTCATACAAAATTATAAGAAAGTGTTAGTTATGTTTGGAGTGTTATGTCATACAAAATTATAAGAAAAGTGTTAGTTATGTTTGGAGTGTTATGACGTACAAAATTATAAGAAAAGTGTTAGTTATGTTTGGAGTGTTATGTCATACAAAATTATAAGAAAAGTGTCAGTTATGTTTGGAGTGTTATGTCATACAAAATTATAAGAAAAGTGTTAGTTATGTTTGGAGTGTTATGACGTACAAAATTATAAGAAAAGTGTTAGTTATGTTTGGAGTGTTATGACGTACAAAATTATAAGAAAAGTGTTAGTTATGTTTAGAGTGTTATGTAATACAAAATTATAAGAAAAGTGTTAGTTATGTTTGGAGTGTTATGACGTACAATATTATAAGAAAAGTAATGATTTTAGAAAAGGAAGTTTGGTTAATCTATAAACTTTGTATACCATGGTTGTTTTTAATGCAGTCTTTAACAGTAGATATTTACAGTTGAAGAAATCATTCTTATAGTCTGATAGCGAATGGTAAAACAACAAAAATGTTGACATTCATTATCTACAGTTTATGTGTATTGTTTATTTTCGTGAATAAGAGACAGGAGTGTGAAATCAATCAAATTGAAACTGCTTTAAGACTAATTGCACTAACCGTTCTTAATTTTGACACAAGAGTAAAAAGAAGGCGCCTAGTGAACACCACCCCACAAGTCTTGTCAGATAAAATATTTGAGTGAAAGGGGCAGTGAGATACGAACCCAAGATACACAGTGTTCGACCCGTTGTGTCGCGCTTGTTACATTAATAAGTTAACAAGTAGAATTTAGTGTGTTAATGTTTTAGTTCAGGTATCGGTGTGTAATTGAAGGATGGTAAGCGTGCAATTCAGTATTATTAGCTAAGCCTAGTGACCTGAAATTCAAATTGTGCTACTACTATATATACATATATTCGTGATGACGAGAAACCCACTTGAAGTAACAATCTATCTCAGGATGGCTGGTTTGGGTGTTAACAGTTTTACTAATAAAGCAGAGAACAATGTTTTGACCTTCCCAGGTCAGCTTCAGGTTAACAACAACAACAAAAGAAGACCTAAGAAGGTCAAAACGTTGTTCTCTGCTTTATTAGTAAAAGTGTTAATACCCATACCAGCCATCCTGAGATACATTGATGTGTATATTATATCCAGCAAACCATTAAAGTTGTTTGTCATTTGTATCACTTTCAACTGAACGCATTATTTGTGATTTGTCTGTTGATAGTGAAATTCTTCAATCACCCCTGAAAACCATGTCTTCAAGTTCAGGAAGTAGCTGTAGCAGTTCTGATGAATCAGACTCTGAGGACAGCAATGTGAGTGGAAGGTCATCATCAGAAAAGGTCAGATTCACTTTTAACTTGTAAAAATAAATCATTATATTAACCTATCATGGTGACCTTTAGAAACTTGGTTCATTGGGTTTGTTAATAATTATCAGTTTAATCTTACACTTCTGACATTTGTCATTAATGATTGCTGTAATCTTACACTTCTGACACTTGTCATTAATGATTGCTGTAATCTTACACTTCTGACACTTATCATTAATGATAGCTGTAATCTTACACTTCTGACACTTGTCATTAATGATTGCTGTAACCTTACATTTCTGATACTTGTCATTAATGATTGCTGTAATCTTACATTTCTGACACTTGTTATTAATGATCGCTGTAATCTTACACTTCTGACACTTGTCATCATTGACTGCTGTAATCTTACACTTCTGACACTTGTCATTAATGATTGCTGTAATCTTACACTTCTGACACTTGTCATTAATGATAGCTGTAATCTTACACTTCTGACACTTGTCATTATGATTGCTGTAATCTTACACTTCTGACACTTGTCATTAATGATCGCTTTAATCTTACACATCTGACACTTGTCATTAATGAGAGCTGTAATGTTACACTTCTGACACTTGTCATTAATGATTGCTGTAATCTTACGCTTCTGATACTTGTCATTAATGATTGCTGTAATCTTACACTTCTGACACTTGTCATTAATGATTGCTGTAATCTTACACTTCTGGTACTTGTCATTAATGACTGCTGTAATCTTACACTTCTGACACTTGTCATTAAGGATTGCTGTAATCTTACACTTCTGACACTTGTCATTAATGATGGCTGTAATCTTACACTTCTGACACTTGTCATTAATGACTGCTGTAATCTTACACTTCTGACACTTGTCATTAATGATTGCTGTAATCTTACACTTCTGACACTTGTCATTAATGATCGATCACTGTAATCTTACACTTCTGCCACTTGTCATCAATGAGTGCTGTAACCTTACACTTCTGACACTTGTCATTAATGATTGCTGTAATCTTACACTTCTGACACTTGTCATTAATGACTGCTGTAATCTCACACTTCTGACACTTGTCATTAATGATCGCTGTAATCTTACACTTCTGACACTTGTCATTAATGATTGCTTTAATCTTACACTTCTGACACTTGTCATTAATGATTGCTGTAATCTTACACTTCTGACACTTGTCATTAATGATAGCTGTAATCTTACACTTCTGACACTTGTCGTTAATTATTGCTGTAATCATACACTTCTGACACTTGTCGTTAATTATTGCTGTAATCTTACACTTCTGACGCTTGTCATTAATGATTGCTGTAATCTTACATTTCTGACACTTGTCATTAATGATCGCTTTAATCTTACACATCTGACACTTGTCATTAATGATCGCTGTCATCTTACACTTCTGACACTTGTCATTAATAATTGCTGTAATCTTACACTTCTGATACTTGTCATTAATGACTGCTGTAATCTTACACTTCTGATACTTGTCATTAATGACTGCTGTAATCTTACACTTCTGACACTTGTCATTAATGATTGCTGTAATCTTACACTTCTGACACTTTTAATTAATTATTGCTGTAATCTTACACTTCTGACACTTGTCATTAATGATTGCTGTAATCTTACACTTCTGACACTTTTAATTAATTATTGCTGTAATCTTACACTTCTGACACTTGTCATTAATGATAGCTTTAATCTTACATTTCTGACACTTGTCACTAATGATCGATCGCTGTAATCTTACACTTCTGACACTTGTCACTAATGATCGATCGCTGTAATCTTACACTTCTGACACTTGTCATTAATGATTGCTGTAATCTTACACTTCTGATATTTGTCATTAATGATCGATCGCTGTAATCCTACAGTTCTGACACTTGTCATTAATGACTGCTGTAATCGTACACTTCTGACACTTGTCATTAATGATCGCTGTAATCTTACACTTCTGACACTTGTCATCATTGACTGCTGTAATCTTACACTTCTGACACTTGTCATTAATGATTGCTGTAATCTTACACTTCTGACACTTGTCATTAATGATAGCTGTAATCTTACACTTCTGACACTTGTCATTATGATTGCTGTAATCTTACACTTCTGACACTTGTCATTAATGATCGCTTTAATCTTACACATCTGACACTTGTCATTAATGAGAGCTGTAATGTTACACTTCTGACACTTGTCATTAATGATTGCTGTAATCTTACGCTTCTGATACTTGTCATTAATGACTGCTGTAATCTTACACTTCTGACACTTGTCATTAAGGATTGCTGTAATCTTACACTTCTGACACTTGTCATTAATGATGGCTGTAATCTTACACTTCTGACACTTGTCATTAATGACTGCTGTAATCTTACACTTCTGACACTTGTCATTAATGATTGCTGTAATCTTACACTTCTGACACTTGTCATTAATGATCGATCACTGTAATCTTACACTTCTGCCACTTGTCATCAATGAGTGCTGTAACCTTACACTTCTGACACTTGTCATTAATGATTGCTGTAATCTTACACTTCTGACACTTGTCATTAATGACTGCTGTAATCTCACACTTCTGACACTTGTCATTAATGATCGCTGTAATCTTACACTTCTGACACTTGTCATTAATGATTGCTTTAATCTTACACTTCTGACACTTGTCATTAATGATTGCTGTAATCTTACACTTCTGACACTTGTCATTAATGATAGCTGTAATCTTACACTTCTGACACTTGTCGTTAATTATTGCTGTAATCATACATTTCTGACACTTGTCGTTAATTATTGCTGTAATCTTACACTTCTGACGCTTGTCATTAATGATTGCTGTAATCTTACATTTCTGACACTTGTCATTAATGATCGCTTTAATCTTACACATCTGACACTTGTCATTAATGATCGCTGTCATCTTACACTTCTGACACTTGTCATTAATAATTGCTGTAATCTTACACTTCTGATACTTGTCATTAATGACTGCTGTAATCTTACACTTCTGATACTTGTCATTAATGACTGCTGTAATCTTACACTTCTGACACTTGTCATTAATGATTGCTGTAATCTTACACTTCTGACACTTTTAATTAATTATTGCTGTAATCTTACACTTCTGACACTTGTCATTAATGATTGCTGTAATCTTACACTTCTGACACTTTTAATTAATTATTGCTGTAATCTTACACTTCTGACACTTGTCATTAATGATAGCTTTAATCTTACACTTCTGACACTTGTCACTAATGATCGATCGCTGTAATCTTACACTTCTGACACTTGTCACTAATGATCGATCGCTGTAATCTTACACTTCTGACACTTGTCATTAATGATTGCTGTAATCTTACACTTCTGATATTTGTCATTAATGATCGATCGCTGTAATCCTACAGTTCTGACACTTGTCATTAATGACTGCTGTAATCGTACACTTCTGACACTTGTCATTAATGAGAGCTGTAATGTTACACTTCTGACACTTGTCATTAATGATTGCTGTAATCTTACACTTCTGATAATTGTCATCATTGACTGCTGTAATCTTACACTTCTGACACTTGTCATTAATGATTGCTGTAATCTTACACTTCTGACACTTGTCATTAATGATAGCTGTAATCTTACACTTCTGACACTTGTCATTATGATTGCTGTAATCTTACACTTCTGACACTTGTCATTAATGATCGCTTTAATCTTACACATCTGACACTTGTCATTAATGAGAGCTGTAATGTTACACTTCTGACACTTGTCATTAATGATTGCTGTAATCTTACGCTTCTGATACTTGTCATTAATGATTGCTGTAATCTTACACTTCTGACACTTGTCATTAATGATTGCTGTAATCTTACACTTCTGGTACTTGTCATTAATGACTGCTGTAATCTTACACTTCTGACACTTGTCATTAAGGATTGCTGTAATCTTACACTTCTGACACTTGTCATTAATGATGGCTGTAATCTTACACTTCTGACACTTGTCATTAATGACTGCTGTAATCTTACACTTCTGACACTTGTCATTAATGATTGCTGTAATCTTACACTTCTGACACTTGTCATTAATGATCGATCACTGTAATCTTACACTTCTGCCACTTGTCATCAATGAGTGCTGTAACCTTACACTTCTGACACTTGTCATTAATGATTGCTGTAATCTTACACTTCTGACACTTGTCATTAATGACTGCTGTAATCTCACACTTCTGACACTTGTCATTAATGATCGCTGTAATCTTACACTTCTGACACTTGTCATTAATGATAGCTGTAATCTTACACTTCTGACACTTGTCGTTAATTATTGCTGTAATCATACACTTCTGACACTTGTCGTTAATTATTGCTGTAATCTTACACTTCTGACGCTTGTCATTAATGATTGCTGTAATCTTACATTTCTGACACTTGTCATTAATGATCGCTTTAATCTTACACATCTGACACTTGTCATTAATGATCGCTGTCATCTTACACTTCTGACACTTGTCATTAATAATTGCTGTAATCTTACACTTCTGATACTTGTCATTAATGACTGCTGTAATCTTACACTTCTGATACTTGTCATTAATGACTGCTGTAATCTTACACTTCTGACACTTGTCATTAATGATCGATCGCTGTAATCCTACAGTTCTGACACTTGTCATTAATGACTGCTGTAATCGTACACTTCTGACACTTGTCATTAATGATCGCTGTAATCTTACACTTCTGACACTTGTCATCATTGACTGCTGTAATCTTACACTTCTGACACTTGTCATTAATGATTGCTGTAATCTTACACTTCTGACACTTGTCATTAATGATAGCTGTAATCTTACACTTCTGACACTTGTCATTATGATTGCTGTAATCTTACACTTCTGACACTTGTCATTAATGATCGCTTTAATCTTACACATCTGACACTTGTCATTAATGAGAGCTGTAATGTTACACTTCTGACACTTGTCATTAATGATTGCTGTAATCTTACGCTTCTGATACTTGTCATTAATGACTGCTGTAATCTTACACTTCTGACACTTGTCATTAAGGATTGCTGTAATCTTACACTTCTGACACTTGTCATTAATGATGGCTGTAATCTTACACTTCTGACACTTGTCATTAATGACTGCTGTAATCTTACACTTCTGACACTTGTCATTAATGATTGCTGTAATCTTACACTTCTGACACTTGTCATTAATGATCGATCACTGTAATCTTACACTTCTGCCACTTGTCATCAATGAGTGCTGTAACCTTACACTTCTGACACTTGTCATTAATGATTGCTGTAATCTTACACTTCTGACACTTGTCATTAATGACTGCTGTAATCTCACACTTCTGACACTTGTCATTAATGATCGCTGTAATCTTACACTTCTGACACTTGTCATTAATGATTGCTTTAATCTTACACTTCTGACACTTGTCATTAATGATTGCTGTAATCTTACACTTCTGACACTTGTCATTAATGATAGCTGTAATCTTACACTTCTGACACTTGTCGTTAATTATTGCTGTAATCATACATTTCTGACACTTGTCGTTAATTATTGCTGTAATCTTACACTTCTGACGCTTGTCATTAATGATTGCTGTAATCTTACATTTCTGACACTTGTCATTAATGATCGCTTTAATCTTACACATCTGACACTTGTCATTAATGATCGCTGTCATCTTACACTTCTGACACTTGTCATTAATAATTGCTGTAATCTTACACTTCTGATACTTGTCATTAATGACTGCTGTAATCTTACACTTCTGATACTTGTCATTAATGACTGCTGTAATCTTACACTTCTGACACTTGTCATTAATGATTGCTGTAATCTTACACTTCTGACACTTTTAATTAATTATTGCTGTAATCTTACACTTCTGACACTTGTCATTAATGATTGCTGTAATCTTACACTTCTGACACTTTTAATTAATTATTGCTGTAATCTTACACTTCTGACACTTGTCATTAATGATAGCTTTAATCTTACACTTCTGACACTTGTCACTAATGATCGATCGCTGTAATCTTACACTTCTGACACTTGTCACTAATGATCGATCGCTGTAATCTTACACTTCTGACACTTGTCATTAATGATTGCTGTAATCTTACACTTCTGATATTTGTCATTAATGATCGATCGCTGTAATCCTACAGTTCTGACACTTGTCATTAATGACTGCTGTAATCGTACACTTCTGACACTTGTCATTAATGAGAGCTGTAATGTTACACTTCTGACACTTGTCATTAATGATTGCTGTAATCTTACACTTCTGATACTTGTCATCATTGACTGCTGTAATCTTACACTTCTGACACTTGTCATTAATGATTGCTGTAATCTTACACTTCTGACACTTGTCATTAATGATAGCTGTAATCTTACACTTCTGACACTTGTCATTATGATTGCTGTAATCTTACACTTCTGACACTTGTCATTAATGATCGCTTTAATCTTACACATCTGACACTTGTCATTAATGAGAGCTGTAATGTTACACTTCTGACACTTGTCATTAATGATTGCTGTAATCTTACGCTTCTGATACTTGTCATTAATGATTGCTGTAATCTTACACTTCTGACACTTGTCATTAATGATTGCTGTAATCTTACACTTCTGGTACTTGTCATTAATGACTGCTGTAATCTTACACTTCTGACACTTGTCATTAAGGATTGCTGTAATCTTACACTTCTGACACTTGTCATTAATGATGGCTGTAATCTTACACTTCTGACACTTGTCATTAATGACTGCTGTAATCTTACACTTCTGACACTTGTCATTAATGATTGCTGTAATCTTACACTTCTGACACTTGTCATTAATGATCGATCACTGTAATCTTACACTTCTGCCACTTGTCATCAATGAGTGCTGTAACCTTACACTTCTGACACTTGTCATTAATGATTGCTGTAATCTTACACTTCTGACACTTGTCATTAATGACTGCTGTAATCTCACACTTCTGACACTTGTCATTAATGATCGCTGTAATCTTACACTTCTGACACTTGTCATTAATGATTGCTTTAATCTTACACTTCTGACACTTGTCATTAATGATTGCTGTAATCTTACACTTCTGACACTTGTCATTAATGATAGCTGTAATCTTACACTTCTGACACTTGTCGTTAATTATTGCTGTAATCATACACTTCTGACACTTGTCGTTAATTATTGCTGTAATCTTACACTTCTGACGCTTGTCATTAATGATTGCTGTAATCTTACATTTCTGACACTTGTCATTAATGATCGCTTTAATCTTACACATCTGACACTTGTCATTAATGATTGCTGTAATCTTACACGTCTGACACTTGTCATTAATGATCGATCGCTGTAATTTTACACTTCTGACACTTGTCATTAATGACTGCCGTAATCTTACACTTCTGACACATGTCATTAATGATCGCTTTAATCTTACACATCTGACACTTGTCATTAATGATCGCTGTCATCTTACACTTCTGACACTTGTCATTAATAATTGCTGTAATCTTACACTTCTGATACTTGTCATTAATGACTGCTGTAATCTTACACTTCTGATACTTGTCATTAATGACTGCTGTAATCTTACACTTCTGACACTTGTCATTAATGATTGCTGTAATCTTACACTTCTGACACTTTTAATTAATTATTGCTGTAATCTTACACTTCTGACACTTGTCATTAATGATTGCTGTAATCTTACACTTCTGACACTTTTAATTAATTATTGCTGTAATCTTACACTTCTGACACTTGTCATTAATGATAGCTTTAATCTTACACTTCTGAAACTTGTCACTAATGATCGATCGCTGTAATCTTACACTTCTGACACTTGTCACTAATGATCGATCGCTGTAATCTTACACTTCTGACACTTGTCACTAATGATCGATCGCTGTAATCTTACACTTCTGACACTTGTCATTAATGATTGCTGTAATCTTACACTTCTGATATTTGTCATTAATGATCGATCGCTGTAATCCTACAGTTCTGACACTTGTCATTAATGACTGCTGTAATCGTACACTTCTGACACTTGTCATTAATGATCGCTTTAATCTTACACATCTGACACTTTTAATTAATTATTGCTGTAATCTTACACTTCTGACACTTGTCATTAATGATAGCTTTAATCTTACACTTCTGACACTTGTCACTAATGATCGATCACTGTAATCTTACACTTCTGACACTTGTCACTAATGATCGATCGCTGTAATCTTACACTTCTGACACTTGTCATTAATGATTGCTGTAATCTTACACTTCTGATATTTGTCATTAATGATCGATCGCTGTAATCCTACAGTTCTGACACTTGTCATTAATGACTGCTGTAATCGTACACTTCTGACACTTGTCATTAATGATCGCTTTAATCTTACACTTCTGACACTTGTCATTAATGATAGCTGTAATCTTACACTTCTGACACTTGTCATTATGATTGCTGTAATCTTACACTTCTGACACTTGTCATTAATGATCGCTTTAATCTTACACATCTGACACTTGTCATTAATGAGAGCTGTAATGTTACACTTCTGACACTTGTCATTAATGATTGCTGTAATCTTACGCTTCTGATACTTGTCATTAATGATTGCTGTAATCTTACACTTCTGACACTTGTCATTAATGATTGCTGTAATCTTACACTTCTGGTACTTGTCATTAATGACTGCTGTAATCTTACACTTCTGACACTTGTCATTAAGGATTGCTGTAATCTTACACTTCTGACACTTGTCATTAATGATGGCTGTAATCTTACACTTCTGACACTTGTCATTAATGACTGCTGTAATCTTACACTTCTGACACTTGTCATTAATGATTGCTGTAATCTTACACTTCTGACACTTGTCATTAATGATCGATCACTGTAATCTTACACTTCTGCCACTTGTCATCAATGAGTGCTGTAACCTTACACTTCTGACACTTGTCATTAATGATTGCTGTAATCTTACACTTCTGACACTTGTCATTAATGACTGCTGTAATCTCACACTTCTGACACTTGTCATTAATGATCGCTGTAATCTTACACTTCTGACACTTGTCATTAATGATTGCTTTAATCTTACACTTCTGACACTTGTCATTAATGATTGCTGTAATCTTACACTTCTGACACTTGTCATTAATGATAGCTGTAATCTTACACTTCTGACACTTGTCGTTAATTATTGCTGTAATCATACACTTCTGACACTTGTCGTTAATTATTGCTGTAATCTTACACTTCTGACGCTTGTCATTAATGATTGCTGTAATCTTACATTTCTGACACTTGTCATTAATGATCGCTTTAATCTTACACATCTGACACTTGTCATTAATGATTGCTGTAATCTTACACGTCTGACACTTGTCATTAATGATCGATCGCTGTAATTTTACACTTCTGACACTTGTCATTAATGACTGCCGTAATCTTACACTTCTGACACATGTCATTAATGATCGCTTTAATCTTACACATCTGACACTTGTCATTAATGATCGCTGTCATCTTACACTTCTGACACTTGTCATTAATAATTGCTGTAATCTTACACTTCTGATACTTGTCATTAATGACTGCTGTAATCTTACACTTCTGATACTTGTCATTAATGACTGCTGTAATCTTACACTTCTGACACTTGTCATTAATGATTGCTGTAATCTTACACTTCTGACACTTTTAATTAATTATTGCTGTAATCTTACACTTCTGACACTTGTCATTAATGATTGCTGTAATCTTACACTTCTGACACTTTTAATTAATTATTGCTGTAATCTTACACTTCTGACACTTGTCATTAATGATAGCTTTAATCTTACACTTCTGAAACTTGTCACTAATGATCGATCGCTGTAATCTTACACTTCTGACACTTGTCACTAATGATCGATCGCTGTAATCTTACACTTCTGACACTTGTCACTAATGATCGATCGCTGTAATCTTACACTTCTGACACTTGTCATTAATGATTGCTGTAATCTTACACTTCTGATATTTGTCATTAATGATCGATCGCTGTAATCCTACAGTTCTGACACTTGTCATTAATGACTGCTGTAATCGTACACTTCTGACACTTGTCATTAATGATCGCTTTAATCTTACACATCTGACACTTTTAATTAATTATTGCTGTAATCTTACACTTCTGACACTTGTCATTAATGATAGCTTTAATCTTACACTTCTGACACTTGTCACTAATGATCGATCGCTGTAATCTTACACTTCTGACACTTGTCACTAATGATCGATCGCTGTAATCTTACACTTCTGACACTTGTCATTAATGATTGCTGTAATCTTACACTTCTGATATTTGTCATTAATGATCGATCGCTGTAATCCTACAGTTCTGACACTTGTCATTAATGACTGCTGTAATCGTACACTTCTGACACTTGTCATTAATGATCGCTTTAATCTTACACATCTGACACTTGTCATTAATGAGAGCTGTAATGTTACACTTCTGACACTTGTCATTAATGATTGCTGTAATCTTACACTTCTGATACTTGTCATCATTGACTGCTGTAATCTTACACTTCTGACACTTGTCATTAATGATTGCTGTAATCTTACACTTCTGACACTTGTCATTAATGATAGCTGTAATCTTACACTTCTGACACTTGTCATTATGATTGCTGTAATGTTACACTTCTGACACTTGTCATTAATGATTGCTGTAATCTTACACTTCTGATACTTGTCATTAATGATTGCTGTAATCTTACACTTCTGACACTTGTCATTAATGATTGCTGTAATCTTACACTTCTGGTACTTGTCATTAATGACTGCTGTAATCTTACACTTCTGACACTTGTCATTAATGATTGCTGTAATCTTACACTTCTGACACTTGTCATTAATGATGGCTGTAATCTTACACTTCTGACACTTGTCATTAATGACTGCTGTAATCTTACACTTCTGACACTTGTCATTAATGATTGCTGTAATCTTACACTTTTGACACTTGTCACTAATGATCGATCGCTGTAATCTTACACTTTTGACACTTGTCATTAATGAGCATTGTATCTTATACTTCTGACTTGTTAGTAATGGTCAGTGTTAGCTTTCTTTTCTGAGATTCAGTAATTTAGTAATAATCATATTAGCTCTCTCTTCTGAGACATGTTGGTAATGATCGTATTAGCTTGCGCTTCTGAGATCCAGTAATTTTTACTAATCGTCGTATTATCTCCTGCTTGTGAGATCCAGTAATTTTAATAATGGTCGTATTAGCTCCTGCTTCTGAGACATGTTGGTAATGGTCAGTATGAGCTCCCACTTTTGAGAGATGTCAGTAATGTTGGTTATGGTCAGCATTAGCTTCCATTTCTGAGACATGTCAAGTGGTATTGACAATATTAGGCCAGTCACTAGCAGTGTTGACAACATATGACCACTTACAGGAGGTGTTGATTGTATGAATTTAGTTATTTAAGTTGTGAAACGTAGTCTTTGTTAGTCCTTCCATGACACTTGTATTTTAGCCTATTAGGTCCTTGATCTTACCAACATGCCAGCAAGGGACATGTTGTGTAAATAAATATTCTTACAGTAGGTATTATTATGTTGCTTTATGTAATTTATACTGCACTATTTTGAATCAAAGTACTCATTTAAATTTTAAATAAAATACAGTCAAATATCCTTGAAATAGGTGTAAACCTAAGATTTGGGTACAATAAAAAATACATTTATCTGAGTTTGTTTGTCATCTTTATTGAAAATGCTTTCTGCTCATCAGTAACCCCTGAATACTTTAAAGCATAATTAGAAATGCTGTAACAACAGTTGGTTTTCCATATCTTTATATTGTTTGGATGAGGAAGTACACATTTGTGTTGTTTTTTGAATTTGTAGAGCTTATTGCATGAATTTAGACAAAAATGTTATAAAATAAATGACGTTTTAGTTGGTTGAGAATGAACTTCTGTTTGTTGTAACTTACCAGGTTCTATTAACTTTGGTCTGTTGTTTCTTAGTGTTGTTTGTTTGATGTCTTGGTAAACGTTTTCCATACAAAACGTGTCACAGAATCAGTTATAAATATTTTGTACACAATTCTAAATTAGTTGTTTTTTTCATGTATCTTGTGGTATTTAACTAATAAAATTGATTATATCTCTTAAACCACAATTACTTATTTAATAAATATTTAATAGTATTTATATAAGTTATTAATATAAAACAACTTGTTTTTATCATATTTATGATGATTATTGTGACACATACATTAGGTAAACTTATTGAATGTACAATCTAACTATAGAACACTTCACAATAGTCCATCTGTGCTCTACTTACCACACCATCAGTTTAGGAACCTTGTTTCTAGTGTTGTGACCCCCAGATGTGCTGCTGTGCCACTGAAGGACTTGAAATGTAATGAAATAAAACATTAATTTATGGTTTTAGAAAAACCTCTGACAGGTCTTTCTTGTTTAGGATCCACTCTTGTGACTTTTCAATGATTTGTATGCAAACAAGTTTATCTGTACTTTTTATATAATCACTAGACTAGTACATTTGGTGTTTCTGGTATTGGTTAATTATTCAGAAAGTTTTAGGAAAACATCTGTTGAAATTACCTTCACAATCATAAATAAATATGGCTGACTCAAAATGTTATGTTCAAATGTTAACAAAAGATTAAACCTGTATATCAGAATGCAGTGTTTCTTCAGGTATAATGTAATAATAATAAATAAATATAGCTGACTCAAGATGTTATGTTCAAATGTCAATGAAAGATTAAACCTGTATATCAGAATGCAGTGTTTCTTCAGGTATAATGTAATAATAATAAATAAATATAGCTGACTCAAGATGTTATGTTCAAATGTCAATGAAAAATTAAACCTGTATATCAGAATGCAGTGTTTCTTCAGGTATAATGTAATAATAATTCATTATTTCTCTTAAATTCCCTTAAGTTAACTGCATCTATTACACCTGAGAATCATCTGTTCAAAAAGCTACTCATCCTTTTAGCAAAAAGCTGTCTTAGTCAAAGATGGATTCTTCTCTACCAAAATATAGATTTGTGTTCCCTAGTCTTACCATCTCACGATTAGATATGGAAAACGATCAACAGCTTGGTTGTAATAACACTTTTTTTTATTAAGAACTGAACAGAAAATATGGTGAAAATAGTAATTTTAAATACATATGAGATCCAAGCAACAATTAGTAGAATAAATTGTAGTAATGACTGTTCTAGTTTAAATTTCTTTATATGATTAATGCCACTAGGGGTCCTGTTAAAACATTTCAAGGACCTGCTTAAAAGTAGGCAGATAATAAATTTAGAAAAATGTATTTGAAAAGTTATTAGGGTTACCAGTAACTGTAGGGTTAAGTAATATTAGAAATAAACTAACACACATTGTGCTGAATGTTGGTCGTTATCATGATACATTGTCATATCCTTTGTACTAAAATGTTGCAGTGTTTGTTTATTTGTTGTTTTCACAGTTTTATAGAACTGAATATCAGTTATAGATTCCCTTTGCTGAAGAACAAGAGTAAAAGGAAGAACTGTCAGCTTTACATATCAAGTGACTGTCAACATTACATATCATGTGACTTCATTGCACATTAATGTGAACATTTTAAACAGTTGCTTCAATGTAATCAGTCAGATTAGATAAATTTTATTTTGTGATCTATTGTTAATATTGATGTAAGCACATACCACAAATACTGTTCAAAATATTTTAACCTGTTTTGTTTTGTGATAAAACATAGTTCTTTGTTAACTTTCTTACTGCCAAAATTAAACACAAACAATTTTTCCAGTGCTTTGTTTATGCTTAGATACACAATAAGAAATAAAAATAGCATGTTTTTAACATTTCATTACCACTTGAAACTTGTAAACACCCTGGTGGTACAAAAGTAAACTTGTAAACACCCTGGTGGTACAAACGTCTAACTAGAATGACAGGAAAAGAATATGTTTTCTTTTTCTTTCAAGTAGCTATACTTTCAAATTTACAAAAATTCTGTGACTGTTAATTTTATGCAAATGTTTTGATTTAAAATACTTAACTTTATATTAATATAGCATAGCACACAAGGCTGGGGTCTAGCAAACTTCATGGAAAAAAAAAATGTTCCTCCACCACTAAGAAATCTTAGTACAACTGTCACACAACCTGAGAAACAGACTGTGTTTAACAACAGCCACATGGACCTGGCTGATGAAGATTCAGTGAACTGGATTCTTGGAAAGTACTCCAGTACTGATATTAAGGATTATTTACAGAGGTTAGATCTTTGAGTTACACTTAAATTTGACCAGTGAGCTGTTTAGATAGTAGATTTTATACATATATATTAGTGAAAATAATTACATTTTAATGAAGGTAAAACCATAAGGAAGGACTGTGTTAAAAACAACAAATCCAAACCTCTGATTAATTATATAATTTGTTGCTCAATCATTATGATGTCAAGATTAATAGCCTTAACTATTAAAGTAACAAATATAAATATGTATATTAGTGCCAGGAAAAACATTATTACATGAACAAAACATGATATTTAGGGACAAGAAGGGACCTATTGATCCATCTCGACTATCTTATCCTCTTAACTAAACAAAAACTAAAATAAATTTAAACAAAATTTAAATCCAGGCCTTACCATTCATATATTAATCGAGATTAGAGGAAAACTGCAAAACGTAACACATTATTATATTATGAAGAGAAATGCATCATTGTGACATACAAGTAAGAGAGACTGCTTATAGAGAGTTTATAAAATGGAGTAATATTAATAGGGTCTGTATAGAATTTTAAAACTGGTGGATAGTTAACATGGTTCCTTCATCAGTGTACACTCATCAAGTTAAACCAGTCTATGGAAGATAAATTTAAGTATCTTGTGTTTTTAAATACCCAACTAGTCTGGAAATTTAGGAAAGGAAAATGTCTTTTATACCAATACTAGGTGCTTCTCATAAGTAGAACATCTGTATCTGTGTGTGTTTAGTTTTGTTTCACATTTTATAACAATACTAGGTGCTACTCATAAGTAGAACATCTGTATCTGTGTGTGTTTAGTTTTGTTTCACATTTTATACCAATACTAGGTGCTACTCATAAGTAGAACATCTGTATCTGTGTGTGTTTAGTTTTGTTTCACATTTTATAACAATACTAGGTGCTACTCATAAGTAGAACATCTGTATCTGTGTGTGTTTAGTTTTGTTTCACATTTTATACCAATACTACGTGCTACTCATAAGTAGAACATCTGTATCTGTGTGTGTTTAGTTTTGTTTCACATTTTATAACAATACTAGGTGCTGATATTAAAACTTTATTATATATCTTCTTACAGGTCCTCATGACATTGATACTTATTCCATTAAGGTTTTACTGATATTAGAACTTTATTATGTATTTTTAACAGGTCCTCATGACGTTGATACATATTCCACTCAGGCTTTACTGATATTAAAACTTTACGATGTATTTTTATCAGGTCCTCATGACATTGATACTTATTCTACTAAGGTTTTACTGATATTAAAACTTTATTATGTATTTTCTAACAGGTTCTCATGACGTTGATACTTATTCTACTGAGGTTTTACTGATATTAAAACTTTATTATGTATTTTTAACAGGTCCTCATGACGTTGATACGTATTCCACTCAGGCTTTACTGATATTAAAACTTTACTATGTATTTTTAACAGGTCCTCATGACGTTGATACATATTCCACTCAGGCTTTACTGATATTAAAACTTTACTATGTATTTTTAACAGGTTCTCATGACATTGATACTTATTCCACTAAGGTTTTACTGATATTAGAACTTTACTATGTATTTTTAACACGTCCTCATGACGTTGATACATATTACACTGAGGCTTTACTGATATTAAAACTTTACGATGTATTTTTAACAGGTCCTCATGACATTGATACTTATTCTACTAAGGTTTTACTGATATTAAAACTTTATTATGTATTTTCTAACAGGTTCTCATGACGTTGATACTTGTTCTACTGAGGTTTTATTGGTATTAAAATTTTATTATGTATTTTCTTACAGGTCCTCATGACGTTGATACTTATTCCACTAAGGTTTCACTGATAATAAACTTTATTACGTATTTTTAACAGGTCCTCAGGACGTTGATACTTATTCCACTAAGGTTTTACTGATATTAAAACTTTATTATGTATTTTCTAACAGGTCCTCATGACATTGATACTTATTCTACTGAGGTTTTACTGATATTAAAACTTTATTATGTATTTCCTAACAGGTCCTCATGACATTGATACTTATTCCACTAAGGTTTTACTGCTATTAAAACTTTATTGTGTATTTTCTAACAGGTCCTCATGACATTGATACTTGTTCCACTAAAGTTTTACCGATATTAAAACTTTACTGTGTATTTTTAACAGGTCCTCATGACAATGATACTTGTTCCACTAAGGTTTTATTGATATTAAAACTTTACTATGTATTTTTAACAGGTTCTCATGACATTGATACTTATTCCACTAAGGTTTTACTGATATTAGAACTTTACTATGTATTTTTAACAGGTCCTCATGACGTTGATACATATTACACTGAGGTTTTACTGATATTAAAACTTTACGATGTATTTTTAACAGGTTCTCATGACATTGATACTTATTCCACTAAGGTTTTACTGATATTAGAACTTTACTATGTATTTTTAACAGGTCCTCATGACGTTGATACATATTACACTGAGGTTTTACTGATATTAAAACTTTACGATGTATTTTTAACAGGTCCTCATGACATTGATACTTATTCTACTAAGGTTCTACTGATATTAAAACTTTATTATGTATTTTCTAACAGGTTTTCATGACGTTGATACTTATTCTACTAAGGTTTTACTGATATTAAAACTTTATTATGTATTTTTAACAGGTCCTCATGACTTTGATACATATTCCACTCAGGCTTTACTGATATTAAAACTTTACTATGTATTTTTAACAGGTTCTTCTGACATTGATACTTATTCCACTAAGGTTTTACTGATATTAGAACTTTACTATGTATTTTTAACAGGTCCTCATGACGTTGATACATATTACACTGAGGCTTTACTGATATTAAAACTTTACGATGTATTTTTAACAGGTCCTCATGACATTGATACTTATTCCACTAAGGTTTTACTGATATTAAAATTTATTGTATATTTTTAACAGGTCCTCATGACATTGATACTTATTCCACTACAGTTTTTCTGATATTAAAACTTTATTACGTATTTTTAACAGGTCCTCATGACGTTGATACTTATTCCACTAAGGTTTTTCTGATAATAAAACTTTATTGTGTATTTTCTAACAGGTCCTCATGACGTTGATACTTATTTCACTAAGGTTTTACTGATATTAAAACATTATTATGTATTTTCTAACAGGTGTTCATGACATTGATACTTATTCCACTAAGGTTTTACTGATATTAAAACTTTATTGTGTATTTTCTAACAGGTCCTCATGACATTGATACTTGTTCCACTAAAGTTTTACCGATATTAAAACTTTACTGTGTATTTTTAACAGGTCCTCATGACAATGATACTTGTTCCACTAAGGTTTTATTGATATTAAAACTTTACTATGTATTTTTAACAGGTTCTCATGACATTGATACTTATTCCACTAAGGTTTTACTGATATTAGAACTTTACTATGTATTTTTAACAGGTCCTCATGACGTTGATACATATTACACTGAGGCTTTACTGATATTAAAACTTTACGATGTATTTTTAACAGGTCCTCATGACATTGATACTTATTCTACTCAGGTTTTACTGATATTAAAACTTTATTATGTATTTTCTAACAGGTTCTCATGACGTTGATACTTGTTCTACTGAGGTTTTACTGGTATTAAAATTTTATTATGTATTTTCTTACAGGTCCTCATGACGTTGATACTTATTCCACTAAGGTTTTACTGATAATAAACTTTATTACGTATTTTTAACAGGTCCTCAGGACGTTGATACTTATTCCACTAAGGTTTTACTGATATTAAAACTTTATTATGTATTTTCTAACAGGTCCTCATGACATTGATACTTATTCTACTGAGGTTTTACTGATATTAAAACTTTATTATGTATTTTCTAACAGGTCCTCATGGCATTGATACTTATTCTACTAAGGTTTTACTGATATTAAAACTTTATTATGTATTTTCTAACAGGTTCTCATGACGTTGATACTTATTCTACTGAGGTTTTACTGGTATTAAAATTTTATTATGTATTTTCTAACAGGTCCTCATGACGTTGATACTTATTCCACTAAGGTTTTACTGATATTAAAATTTATTGTATATTTTTAACAGGTCCTCATGACATTGATACTTATTCCACTACAGTTTTTCTGATATTAAAACTTTATTACGTATTTTTAACAGGTCCTCATGACGTTGATACTTATTCCACTAAGGTTTTTCTGATAATAAAACTTTATTGTGTATTTTCTAACAGGTCCTCATGACGTTGATACTTATTTCACTAAGGTTTTACTGATATTAAAACATTATTATGTATTTTCTAACAGGTGTTCATGACATTGATACTTATTCCACTAAGGTTTTACTGATATTAAAACTTTATTGTGTATTTTCTAACAGGTCCTCATGACATTGATACTTGTTCCACTAAAGTTTTACCGATATTAAAACTTTACTGTGTATTTTTAACAGGTCCTCATGACAATGATACTTGTTCCACTAAGGTTTTATTGATATTAAAACTTTACTATGTATTTTTAACAGGTTCTCATGACATTGATACTTATTCCACTAAGGTTTTACTGATATTAGAACTTTACTATGTATTTTTAACAGGTCCTCATGACGTTGATACATATTACACTGAGGCTTTACTGATATTAAAACTTTACGATGTATTTTTAACAGGTCCTCATGACATTGATACTTATTCTACTAAGGTTTTACTGATATTAAAACTTTATTATGTATTTTTAACAGGTCCTCATGACATTGATACTTATTCTACTAAGGTTTTACTGATATTAAAACTTTATTATGTATTTTCTAACAGGTTCTCATGACGTTGATACTTGTTCTACTGAGGTTTTATTGGTATTAAAATTTTATTATGTATTTTCTTACAGGTCCTCATGACGTTGATACTTATTCCACTAAGGTTTCACTGATAATAAACTTTATTACGTATTTTTAACAGGTCCTCAGGACGTTGATACTTATTCCACTAAGGTTTTACTGATATTAAAACTTTATTATGTATTTTCTAACAGGTCCTCATGACATTGATACTTATTCTACTGAGGTTTTACTGATATTAAAACTTTATTATGTATTTTCTAACAGGTCCTCATGACATTGATACTTATTCCACTAAGGTTTTACTGCTATTAAAACTTTATTGTGTATTTTCTAACAGGTCCTCATGACATTGATACTTGTTCCACTAAAGTTTTACCGATATTAAAACTTTACTGTGTATTTTTAACAGGTCCTCATGACAATGATACTTGTTCCACTAAGGTTTTATTGATATTAAAACTTTACTATGTATTTTTAACAGGTTCTCATGACATTGATACTTATTCCACTAAGGTTTTACTGATATTAGAACTTTACTATGTATTTTTAACAGGTCCTCATGACGTTGATACATATTACACTGAGGCTTTACTGATATTAAAACTTTACGATGTATTTTTAACAGGTCCTCATGACATTGATACTTATTCTACTAAGGTTCTACTGATATTAAAACTTTATTATGTATTTTCTAACAGGTTTTCATGACGTTGATACTTATTCTACTAAGGTTTTACTGATATTAAAACTTTATTATGTATTTTTAACAGGTCCTCATGACTTTGATACATATTCCACTCAGGCTTTACTGATATTAAAACTTTACTATGTATTTTCTAACAGGTTCTCATGACGTTGATACTTGTTCTACTGAGGTTTTACTGGTATTAAAATTTTATTATGTATTTTCTTACAGGTCCTCATGACGTTGATACTTATTTCACTAAGGTTTTACTGATATTAAAACTTTACTATGTATTTTTAACAGGTTCTCATGACATTGATACTTATTCCACTAAGGTTTTACTGATATTAGAACTTTACTATGTATTTTTAACAGGTCCTCATGACGTTGATACATATTACACTGAGGTTTTACTGATATTAAAACTTTACGATGTATTTTTAACAGGTCCTCATGACATTGATACTTATTCTACTAAGGTTCTACTGATATTAAAACTTTATTATGTATTTTCTAACAGGTTTTCATGACGTTGATACTTATTCTACTAAGGTTTTACTGATATTAAAACTTTATTATGTATTTTTAACAGGTCCTCATGACTTTGATACATATTCCACTCAGGCTTTACTGATATTAAAACTTTACTATGTATATTTTAACAGGTTCTTCTGACATTGATACTTATTCCACTAAGGTTTTACTGATATTAGAACTTTACTATGTATTTTTAACAGGTCCTCATGACGTTGATACATATTACACTGAGGCTTTACTGATATTAAAACTTTACGATGTATTTTTAACAGGTCCTCATGACATTGATACTTATTCTACTCAGGTTTTACTGATATTAAAACTTTATTATGTATTTTCTAACAGGTTCTCATGACGTTGATACTTATTCCACTAAGGTTTTACTGATAATAAAGTTTATTACGTATTTTTAACAGGTCCTCAGGACGTTGATACTTATTCCACTAAGGTTTTACTGATATTAAAATTTATTGTATATTTTTAACAGGTCCTCATGACATTGATACTTATTCCACTACAGTTTTTCTGATATTAAAACTTTATTACGTATTTTTAACAGGTCCTCATGACGTTGATACTTATTCCACTAAGGTTTTTCTGATAATAAAACTTTATTGTGTATTTTCTAACAGGTCCTCATGACGTTGATACTTATTTCACTAAGGTTTTACTGATATTAAAACATTATTATGTATTTTCTAACAGGTGTTCATGACATTGATACTTATTCCACTAAGGTTTTACTGATATTAAAACTTTATTGTGTATTTTCTAACAGGTCCTCATGACATTGATACTTGTTCCACTAAAGTTTTACCGATATTAAAACTTTACTGTGTATTTTAACAGGTCCTCATGACAATGATACTTGTTCCACTAAGGTTTTATTGATATTAAAACTTTACTATGTATTTTTAACAGGTTCTCATGACATTGATACTTATTCCACTAAGGTTTTACTGATATTAGAACTTTACTATGTATTTTAACAGGTCCTCATGACGTTGATACATATTACACTGAGGCTTTACTGATATTAAAACTTTACGATGTATTTTTAACAGGTCCTCATGACATTGATACTTATTCTACTCAGGTTTTACTGATATTAAAACTTTATTATGTATTTTCTAACAGGTTCTCATGACGTTGATACTTGTTCTACTGAGGTTTTACTGGTATTAAAATTTTATTATGTATTTTCTTACAGGTCCTCATGACGTTGATACTTATTCCACTAAGGTTTTACTGATAATAAACTTTATTACGTATTTTTAACAGGTCCTCAGGACGTTGATACTTATTCCACTAAGGTTTTACTGATATTAAAACTTTATTATGTATTTTCTAACAGGTCCTCATGACATTGATACTTATTCTACTGAGGTTTTACTGATATTAAAACTTTATTATGTATTTTCTAACAGGTCCTCATGGCATTGATACTTATTCTACTAAGGTTTTACTGATATTAAAACTTTATTATGTATTTTCTAACAGGTTCTCATGACGTTGATACTTATTCTACTGAGGTTTTACTGGTATTAAAATTTTATTATGTATTTTCTAACAGGTCCTCATGACGTTGATACTTATTCCACTAAGGTTTTACTGATATTAAAATTTATTGTATATTTTTAACAGGTCCTCATGACATTGATACTTATTCCACTACAGTTTTTCTGATATTAAAACTTTATTACGTATTTTTAACAGGTCCTCATGACGTTGATACTTATTCCACTAAGGTTTTTCTGATAATAAAACTTTATTGTGTATTTTCTAACAGGTCCTCATGACGTTGATACTTATTTCACTAAGGTTTTACTGATATTAAAACATTATTATGTATTTTCTAACAGGTGTTCATGACATTGATACTTATTCCACTAAGGTTTTACTGATATTAAAACTTTATTGTGTATTTTCTAACAGGTCCTCATGACATTGATACTTGTTCCACTAAAGTTTTACCGATATTAAAACTTTACTGTGTATTTTTAACAGGTCCTCATGACAATGATACTTGTTCCACTAAGGTTTTATTGATATTAAAACTTTACTATGTATTTTTAACAGGTTCTCATGACATTGATACTTATTCCACTAAGGTTTTACTGATATTAGAACTTTACTATGTATTTTTAACAGGTCCTCATGACGTTGATACATATTACACTGAGGCTTTACTGATATTAAAACTTTACGATGTATTTTAACAGGTCCTCATGACATTGATACTTATTCTACTAAGGTTTTACTGATATTAAAACTTTATTATGTATTTTTAACAGGTCCTCATGACATTGATACTTATTCTACTAAGGTTTTACTGATATTAAAACTTTATTATGTATTTTCTAACAGGTTCTCATGACGTTGATACTTGTTCTACTGAGGTTTTATTGGTATTAAAATTTTATTATGTATTTTCTTACAGGTCCTCATGACGTTGATACTTATTCCACTAAGGTTTCACTGATAATAAACTTTATTACGTATTTTTAACAGGTCCTCAGGACGTTGATACTTATTCCACTAAGGTTTTACTGATATTAAAACTTTATTATGTATTTTCTAACAGGTCCTCATGACATTGATACTTATTCTACTGAGGTTTTACTGATATTAAAACTTTATTATGTATTTTCTAACAGGTCCTCATGACATTGATACTTATTCCACTAAGGTTTTACTGCTATTAAAACTTTATTGTGTATTTTCTAACAGGTCCTCATGACATTGATACTTGTTCCACTAAAGTTTTACCGATATTAAAACTTTACTGTGTATTTTTAACAGGTCCTCATGACAATGATACTTGTTCCACTAAGGTTTTATTGATATTAAAACTTTACTATGTATTTTTAACAGGTTCTCATGACATTGATACTTATTCCACTAAGGTTTTACTGATATTAGAACTTTACTATGTATTTTTAACAGGTCCTCATGACGTTGATACATATTACACTGAGGCTTTACTGATATTAAAACTTTACGATGTATTTTTAACAGGTCCTCATGACATTGATACTTATTCTACTAAGGTTCTACTGATATTAAAACTTTATTATGTATTTTCTAACAGGTTTTCATGACGTTGATACTTATTCTACTAAGGTTTTACTGATATTAAAACTTTATTATGTATTTTTAACAGGTCCTCATGACTTTGATACATATTCCACTCAGGCTTTACTGATATTAAAACTTTACTATGTATTTTCTAACAGGTTCTCATGACGTTGATACTTGTTCTACTGAGGTTTTACTGGTATTAAAATTTTATTATGTATTTTCTTACAGGTCCTCATGACGTTGATACTTATTTCACTAAGGTTTTACTGATATTAAAACTTTACTATGTATTTTTAACAGGTTCTCATGACATTGATACTTATTCCACTAAGGTTTTACTGATATTAGAACTTTACTATGTATTTTTAACAGGTCCTCATGACGTTGATACATATTACACTGAGGTTTTACTGATATTAAAACTTTACGATGTATTTTTAACAGGTCCTCATGACATTGATACTTATTCTACTAAGGTTTTACTGATATTAAAACTTTATTATGTATTTTCTAACAGGTTTTCATGACGTTGATACTTATTCTACTAAGGTTTTACTGATATTAAAACTTTATTATGTATTTTTAACAGGTCCTCATGACTTTGATACATATTCCACTCAGGCTTTACTGATATTAAAACTTTACTATGTATTTTTAACAGGTTCTTCTGACATTGATACTTATTCCACTAAGGTTTTACTGATATTAGAACTTTACTATGTATTTTTAACAGGTCCTCATGACGTTGATACATATTACACTGAGGCTTTACTGATATTAAAACTTTACGATGTATTTTTAACAGGTCCTCATGACATTGATACTTATTCTACTCAGGTTTTACTGATATTAAAACTTTATTATGTATTTTCTAACAGGTTCTCATGACGTTGATACTTATTCCACTAAGGTTTTACTGATAATAAAGTTTATTACGTATTTTTAACAGGTCCTCAGGACGTTGATACTTATTCCACTAAGGTTTTACTGATATTAAAATTTATTGTATATTTTTAACAGGTCCTCATGACATTGATACTTATTCCACTACAGTTTTTCTGATATTAAAACTTTATTATGTATTTTTTAACAGGTCCTCATGACGTTGATACTTATTCCACTAAGGTTTTTCTGATAATAAAACTTTATTATGTATTTTCTAACAGGTCCTCATGACATTGATACTTATTCTTCTGAGGTTTTACTGATATTAAAACTTTATTATGTATTTTCTAACAGGTCCTCATGGCATTGATACTTATTCTACTAAGGTTTTACTGATATTAAAACTTTATTATGTATTTTCTAACAGGTCCTCATGACATTGATACTTATTCCACTACAGTTTTTCTGATATTAAAACTTTATTACGTATTTTTAACAGGTCCTCATGACGTTGATACTTATTCCACTAAGGTTTTTCTGATAATAAAACTTTACTATGTATTTTTAACAGGTTCTCATGACATTGATACTTATTCTACTAAGGTTTTACTGATATTAAAACTTTATTATGTATTTTTAACAGGTCCTCATGACTTTGATACATATTCCACTCAGGCTTTACTGATATTAAAACTTTACTATGTATTTTCTAACAGGTTCTCATGACGTTGATACTTGTTCTACTGAGGTTTTACTGGTATTAAAATTTTATTATGTATTTTCTTACAGGTCCTCATGACGTTGATACTTATTCCACTAAGGTTTTACTGATAATAAACTTTATTACGTATTTTTAACAGGTCCTCATGACGTTGATACTTATTCCACTAAGGTTTTACTGATATTAAAACTTTATTATGTATTTTCTAACAGGTCCTCATGACATTGATACTTATTCTACTGAGGTTTTACTGATATTAAAACTTTATTATGTATTTTCTAACAGGTCCTCATGACATTGATACTTATTCTACTGAGGTTTTACTGATATTAAAACTTTATTATGTATTTTCTAACAGGTCCTCATGGCATTGATACTTATTCTACTAAGGTTTTACTGATATTAAAACTTTATTATGTATTTTCTAACAGGTTCTCATGACGTTGATACTTATTCTACTGAGGTTTTACTGGTATTAAAATTTTATTATGTATTTTCTAACAGGTCCTCATGACGTTGATACTTATTCCACTAAGGTTTTACTGATATTAAAATTTATTGTATATTTTTAACAGGTCCTCATGACATTGATACTTATTCCACTACAGTTTTTCTGATATTAAAACTTTATTACGTATTTTTAACAGGTCCTCATGACGTTGATACTTATTCCACTAAGGTTTTTCTGATAATAAAACTTTATTGTGTATTTTCTAACAGGTCCTCATGACGTTGATACTTATTTCACTAAGGTTTTACTGATATTAAAACATTATTATGTATTTTCTAACAGGTGTTCATGACATTGATACTTATTCCACTAAGGTTTTACTGATATTAAAACTTTATTGTGTATTTTCTAACAGGTCCTCATGACATTGATACTTGTTCCACTAAAGTTTTACCGATATTAAAACTTTACTGTGTATTTTTAACAGGTCCTCATGACAATGATACTTGTTCCACTAAGGTTTTATTGATATTAAAACTTTACTATGTATTTTTAACAGGTTCTCATGACATTGATACTTATTCCACTAAGGTTTTACTGATATTAGAACTTTACTATGTATTTTAACAGGTCCTCATGACGTTGATACATATTACACTGAGGCTTTACTGATATTAAAACTTTACGATGTATTTTTAACAGGTCCTCATGACATTGATACTTATTCTACTCAGGTTTTACTGATATTAAAACTTTATTATGTATTTTCTAACAGGTTCTCATGACGTTGATACTTGTTCTACTGAGGTTTTACTGGTATTAAAATTTTATTATGTATTTTCTTACAGGTCCTCATGACGTTGATACTTATTCCACTAAGGTTTTACTGATAATAAACTTTATTACGTATTTTTAACAGGTCCTCAGGACGTTGATACTTATTCCACTAAGGTTTTACTGATATTAAAACTTTATTATGTATTTTCTAACAGGTCCTCATGACATTGATACTTATTCTACTGAGGTTTTACTGATATTAAAACTTTATTATGTATTTTCTAACAGGTCCTCATGGCATTGATACTTATTCTACTAAGGTTTTACTGATATTAAAACTTTATTATGTATTTTCTAACAGGTTCTCATGACGTTGATACTTATTCTACTGAGGTTTTACTGGTATTAAAATTTTATTATGTATTTTCTAACAGGTCCTCATGACGTTGATACTTATTCCACTAAGGTTTTACTGATATTAAAATTTATTGTATATTTTTAACAGGTCCTCATGACATTGATACTTATTCCACTACAGTTTTTCTGATATTAAAACTTTATTACGTATTTTTAACAGGTCCTCATGACGTTGATACTTATTCCACTAAGGTTTTTCTGATAATAAAACTTTATTGTGTATTTTCTAACAGGTCCTCATGACGTTGATACTTATTTCACTAAGGTTTTACTGATATTAAAACATTATTATGTATTTTCTAACAGGTGTTCATGACATTGATACTTATTCCACTAAGGTTTTACTGATATTAAAACTTTATTGTGTATTTTCTAACAGGTCCTCATGACATTGATACTTGTTCCACTAAAGTTTTACCGATATTAAAACTTTACTGTGTATTTTTAACAGGTCCTCATGACAATGATACTTGTTCCACTAAGGTTTTATTGATATTAAAACTTTACTATGTATTTTTAACAGGTTCTCATGACATTGATACTTATTCCACTAAGGTTTTACTGATATTAGAACTTTACTATGTATTTTAACAGGTCCTCATGACGTTGATACATATTACACTGAGGCTTTACTGATATTAAAACTTTACGATGTATTTTTAACAGGTCCTCATGACATTGATACTTATTCTACTAAGGTTTTACTGATATTAAAACTTTATTATGTATTTTTAACAGGTCCTCATGACATTGATACTTATTCTACTAAGGTTTTACTGATATTAAAACTTTATTATGTATTTTCTAACAGGTTCTCATGACGTTGATACTTGTTCTACTGAGGTTTTATTGGTATTAAAATTTTATTATGTATTTTCTTACAGGTCCTCATGACGTTGATACTTATTCCACTAAGGTTTCACTGATAATAAACTTTATTACGTATTTTTAACAGGTCCTCAGGACGTTGATACTTATTCCACTAAGGTTTTACTGATATTAAAACTTTATTATGTATTTTCTAACAGGTCCTCATGACATTGATACTTATTCTACTGAGGTTTTACTGATATTAAAACTTTATTATGTATTTTCTAACAGGTCCTCATGACATTGATACTTATTCCACTAAGGTTTTACTGCTATTAAAACTTTATTGTGTATTTTCTAACAGGTCCTCATGACGTTGATACTTATTTCACTAAGGTTTTACTGATATTAAAACATTATTATGTATTTTCTAACAGGTGTTCATGACATTGATACTTATTCCACTAAGGTTTTACTGATATTAAAACTTTATTGTGTATTTTCTAACAGGTCCTCATGACATTGATACTTGTTCCACTAAAGTTTTACCGATATTAAAACTTTACTGTGTATTTTGAACAGGTCCTCATGACAATGATACTTGTTCCACTAAGGTTTTATTGATATTAAAACTTTACTATGTATTTTTAACAGGTTCTCATGACATTGATACTTATTCCACTAAGGTTTTACTGATATTAAAACTTTACTATGTATTTTTAACAGGTCCTCATGACGTTGATACTTATTACACTGAGGTTTTACTGATATTAAAACTTTACGATGTATTTTTAACAGGTCCTCATGACATTGATACTTATTCTACTCAGGTTTTACTGATATTAAAACTTTATTATGTATTTTCTAACAGGTTCTCATGACGTTGATACTTGTTCTACTGAGGTTTTACTGGTATTAAAATTTTATTATGTATTTTCTTACAGGTCCTCATGACGTTGATACTTATTCCACTAAGGTTTTACTGATAATAAATTTTATTACGTATTTTTAACAGGTCCTCAGGACGTTGATACTTATTCCACTAAGGTTTTACTGATATTAAAACTTTATTATGTATTTTCTAACAGGTCCTCATGACATTGATACTTATTCTTCTGAGGTTTTACTGATATTAAAACTTTATTATGTATTTTCTAACAGGTCCTCATGACATTGATACTTATTCTACTAAGGTTTTACTGATATTAAAACTTTATTATGTATTTTCTAACAGGTCCTCATGACATTGATACTTATTCCACTACAGTTTTTCTGATATTAAAACTTTATTATGTATTTTTAACAGGTCCTCATGACGTTGATACTTATTCCACTAAGGTTTTTCTGATAATAAAACTTTATTATGTATTTTCTAACAGGTCCTCATGACGTTGATACTTATTCTACTAAGGTTTTACTGATATTAAAACTTTATTATGTATTTTTAACAGGTCCTCATGACTTTGATACATATTCCACTCAGGCTTTACTGATATTAAAACTTTACTATGTATTTTCTAACAGGTTCTCATGACGTTGATACTTGTTCTACTGAGGTTTTACTGGTATTAAAATTTTATTATGTATTTTCTTACAGGTCCTCATGACGTTGATACTTATTCCACTAAGGTTTTACTGATAATAAACTTTATTACGTATTTTTAACAGGTCCTCAGGACGTTGATACTTATTCCACTAAGGTTTTACTGATATTAAAACTTTATTATGTATTTTCTAACAGGTCCTCATGACATTGATACTTATTCTACTGAGGTTTTACTGATATTAAAACTTTATTATGTATTTTCTAACAGGTCCTCATGGCATTGATACTTATTCTTCTGAGGTTTTACTGATATTAAAACTTTATTATGTATTTTCTAACAGGTCCTCATGGCATTGATACTTATTCTACTAAGGTTTTACTGATATTAAAACTTTATTATGTATTTTCTAACAGGTCCTCATGACATTGATACTTATTCCACTACAGTTTTTCTGATATTAAAACTTTATTACGTATTTTTAACAGGTCCTCATGACGTTGATACTTATTCCACTAAGGTTTTACTGATAATAAAACTTTATTGTGTATTTTCTAACAGGTCCTCATGACGTTGATACTTATTCTACTAAGGTTTTACTGATATTAAAACTTTATTATGTATTTTTTAACAGGTCCTCATGACTTTGATACATATTCCACTCAGGCTTTACTGATATTAAAACTTTACTATGTATTTTCTAACAGGTTCTCATGACGTTGATACTTGTTCTACTGAGGTTTTACTGGTATTAAAATTTTATTATGTATTTTCTTACAGGTCCTCATGACGTTGATACTTATTCCACTAAGGTTTTACTGATAATAAACTTTATTACGTATTTTTAACAGGTCCTCAGGACGTTGATACTTATTCCACTAAGGTTTTACTGATATTAAAACTTTATTATGTATTTTCTAACAGGTCCTCATGACGTTGATACTTATTCTACTGAGGTTTTACTGATATTAAAACTTTATTATGTATTTTCTAACAGGTCCTCATGGCATTGATACTTATTCTACTAAGGTTTTACTGATATTAAAACTTTATTATGTATTTTCTAACAGGTCCTCATGACATTGATACTTATTCTACTGAGGTTTTACTGATATTAAAACTTTATTATGTATTTTCTAACAGGTCCTCATGGCATTGATACTTATTCTACTAAGGTTTTACTGATATTAAAACTTTATTATGTATTTTCTAACAGGTTCTCATGACGTTGATACTTATTCTACTGAGGTTTTACTGGTATTAAAATTTTATTATGTATTTTCTAACAGGTCCTCATGACGTTGATACTTATTCCACTAAGGTTTTACTGATATTAAAATTTATTGTATATTTTTAACAGGTCCTCATGACATTGATACTTATTCCACTACAGTTTTTCTGATATTAAAACTTTATTACGTATTTTTAACAGGTCCTCATGACGTTGATACTTATTCCACTAAGGTTTTTCTGATAATAAAACTTTATTGTGTATTTTCTAACAGGTCCTCATGACGTTGATACTTATTTCACTAAGGTTTTACTGATATTAAAACATTATTATGTAATTTCTAACAGGTGTTCATGACATTGATACTTATTCCACTAAGGTTTTACTGATATTAAAACTTTATTGTGTATTTTCTAACAGGTCCTCATGACATTGATACTTGTTCCACTAAAGTTTTACCGATATTAAAACTTTACTGTGTATTTTAACAGGTCCTCATGACAATGATACTTGTTCCACTAAGGTTTTATTGATATTAAAACTTTACTATGTATTTTAACAGGTTCTCATGACATTGATACTTATTCCACTAAGGTTTTACTGATATTAGAACTTTACTATGTATTTTTAACAGGTCCTCATGACGTTGATACATATTACACTGAGGCTTTACTGATATTAAAACTTTACGATGTATTTTTAACATGTCCTCATGACATTGATACTTATTCTACTAAGGTTTTACTGATATTAAAACTTTATTATGTATTTTTAACAGGTCCTCATGACATTGATACTTATTCTACTAAGGTTTTACTGATATTAAAACTTTATTATGTATTTTCTAACAGGTTCTCATGACGTTGATACTTGTTCTACTGAGGTTTTATTGGTATTAAAATTTTATTATGTATTTTCTTACAGGTCCTCATGACGTTGATACTTATTCCACTAAGGTTTCACTGATAATAAACTTTATTACGTATTTTTAACAGGTCCTCAGGACGTTGATACTTATTCCACTAAGGTTTTACTGATATTAAAACTTTATTATGTATTTTCTAACAGGTCCTCATGACATTGATACTTATTCTACTGAGGTTTTACTAATATTAAAACTTTATTATGTATTTTCTAACAGGTCCTCATGACATTGATACTTATTCCACTAAGGTTTTACTGCTATTAAAACTTTATTGTGTATTTTCTAACAGGTCCTCATGACGTTGATACTTATTTCACTAAGGTTTTACTGATATTAAAACATTATTATGTATTTTCTAACAGGTGTTCATGACATTGATACTTATTCCACTAAGGTTTTACTGATATTAAAACTTTATTGTGTATTTTCTAACAGGTCCTCATGACATTGATACTTGTTCCACTAAAGTTTTACCGATATTAAAACTTTACTGTGTATTTTGAACAGGTCCTCATGACAATGATACTTGTTCCACTAAGGTTTTATTGATATTAAAACTTTACTATGTATTTTTAACAGGTTCTCATGACATTGATACTTATTCCACTAAGGTTTTACTGATATTAGAACTTTACTATGTATTTTTAACAGGTCCTCATGACGTTGATACATATTACACTGAGGCTTTACTGATATTTAAACTTTACGATGTATTTTTAACAGGTCCTCATGACATTGATACTTATTCTACTCAGGTTTTACTGATATTAAAACTTTATTATGTATTTTCTAACAGGTTCTCATGACGTTGATACTTGTTCTACTGAGGTTTTACTGGTATTAAAATTTTATTATGTATTTTCTTACAGGTCCTCATGACGTTGATACTTATTCCACTAAGGTTTTACTGATAATAAATTTTATTACGTATTTTTAACAGGTCCTCAGGACGTTGATACTTATTCCACTAAGGTTTTACTGATATTAAAACTTTATTATGTATTTTCTAACAGGTCCTCATGACATTGATACTTATTCTTCTGAGGTTTTACTGATATTAAAACTTTATTATGTATTTTCTAACAGGTCCTCATGGCATTGATACTTATTCTACTAAGGTTTTACTGATATTAAAACTTTATTATGTATTTTCTAACAGGTCCTCATGACATTGATACTTATTCCACTACAGTTTTTCTGATATTAAAACTTTATTACGTATTTTTAACAGGTCCTCATGACGTTGATACTTATTCCACTAAGGTTTTTCTGATAATAAAACTTTATTGTGTATTTTCTAACAGGTCCTCATGACGTTGATACTTATTCTACTAAGGTTTTACTGATATTAAAACTTTATTATGTATTTTTAACAGGTCCTCATGACTTTGATACATATTCCACTCAGGCTTTACTGATATTAAAACTTTACTATGTATTTTCTAACAGGTTCTCATGACGTTGATACTTGTTCTACTGAGGTTTTACTGGTATTAAAATTTTATTATGTATTTTCTTACAGGTCCTCATGACGTTGATACTTATTCCACTAAGGTTTTACTGATAATAAACTTTATTACGTATTTTTAACAGGTCCTCAGGACGTTGATACTTATTCCACTAAGGTTTTACTGATATTAAAACTTTATTATGTATTTTCTAACAGGTCCTCATGACATTGATACTTATTCTACTGAGGTTTTACTGATATTAAAACTTTATTATGTATTTTCTAACAGGTCCTCATGGCATTGATACTTATTCTACTAAGGTTTTACTGATATTAAAACTTTATTATGTATTTTCTAAGAGGTTCTCATGACGTTGATACTTATTCTACTGAGGTTTTACTGGTATTAAAATTTTATTATGTATTTTCTAACAGGTCCTCATGACGTTGATACTTATTCCACTAAGGTTTTACTGATATTAAAATTTATTGTATATTTTTAACAGGTCCTCATGACATTGATACTTATTCCACTACAGTTTTTCTGATATTAAAACTTTATTACGTATTTTTAACAGGTCCTCATGACGTTGATACTTATTCGACTAAGGTTTTTCTGATAATAAAACTTTATTGTGTATTTTCTAACAGGTCCTCATGACGTTGATACTTATTTCACTAAGGTTTTACTGATATTAAAACATTATTATGTATTTTCTAACAGGTGTTCATGACATTGATACTTATTCCACTAAGGTTTTACTGATATTAAAACTTTATTGTGTATTTTCTAACAGGTCCTCATGACATTGATACTTGTTCCACTAAAGTTTTACCGATATTAAAACTTTACTGTGTATTTTTAACAGGTCCTCATGACAATGATACTTGTTCCACTAAGGTTTTACTGATATTAGAACTTTACTATGTATTTTTAACAGGTCCTCATGACGTTGATACATATTACACTGAGGCTTTACTGATATTAAAACTTTACGATGTATTTTTAACAGGTCCTCATGACATTGATACTTATTCTACTAAGGTTTTACTGATATTAAAACTTTATTATGTATTTTCTAACAGGTTTTCATGACGTTGATACTTATTCTACTAAGGTTTTACTGATATTAAAACTTTATTATGTATTTTTAACAGGTCCTCATGACTTTGATACATATTCCACTCAGGCTTTACTGATATTAAAACTTTACTATGTATTTTTAACAGGTTCTCATGACATTGATACTTATTCCACTAAGGTTTTACTGATATTAGAACTTTACTATGTATTTTTAACAGGTCCTCATGACGTTGATACATATTACACTGAGGTTTTACTGATATTAAAACTTTACGATGTATTTTTAACAGGTCCTCATGACATTGATACTTATTCTACTCAGGTTTTACTGATATTAAAACTTTATTATGTATTTTCTAACAGGTTCTCATGACGTTGATACTTGTTCTACTGAGGTTTTACTGGTATTAAAATTTTATTATGTATTTTCTTACAGGTCCTCATGACGTTGATACTTATTCCACTAAGGTTTTACTGATAATAAACTTTATTACGTATTTTTAACAGGTCCTCAGGACGTTGATACTTATTCCACTAAGGTTTTACTGATATTAAAACTTTATTATGTATTTTCTAACAGGTCCTCATGACATTGATACTTATTCTACTGAGGTTTTACTGATATTAAAACTTTATTATGTATTTTCTAACAGGTCCTCATGGCATTGATACTTATTCTACTAAGGTTTTACTGATATTAAAACTTTATTATGTATTTTCTAACAGGTTCTCATGACGTTGATACTTATTCTACTGAGGTTTTACTGGTATTAAAATTTTATTATGTATTTTCTAACAGGTCCTCATGACGTTGATACTTATTCCACTAAGGTTTTACTGATATTAAAATTTATTGTATATTTTTAACAGGTCCTCATGACATTGATACTTATTCCACTACAGTTTTTCTGATATTAAAACTTTATTACGTATTTTTAACAGGTCCTCATGACGTTGATACTTATTCCACTAAGGTTTTTCTGATAATAAAACTTTATTGTGTATTTTCTAACAGGTCCTCATGACGTTGATACTTATTTCACTAAGGTTTTACTGATATTAAAACATTATTATGTATTTTCTAACAGGTGTTCATGACATTGATACTTATTCCACTAAGGTTTTACTGATATTAAAACTTTATATGTATTTTCTAACAGGTCCTTATGACATTGATACTTATTCCACTAAGGTTTTACTGATATTTAAACTTTATTACGTATTTTTAACAGGTCCTCATGACGTTGATACTTATTCCACTAAGGTTTTACTGATATTAAAACTTTATTATGTATTTTTAACAGGTCCTCATGACATTGATACTTATTCCACTACAGTTTTTCTGATATTAAAACTTTTTTACGTATTTTTAACATGTCCTCATGACGTTGATACTTATTCCACTAAGGTTTTTCTGATAATAAAACTTTATTGTGTATTTTCTAACAGGTCCTCATGACGTTGATACTTATTTCACTAAGGTTTTACTGATATTAAAACACTATTATGTATTTTCTAACAGGTGTTCATGACATTGATACTTATTCCACTAAGGTTTTACTGATATTAAAACTTTATATGTATTTTCTAACAGGTCCTTATGACGTTGATACTTATTGCACTAAGGTTTTACTGATATTAAAACTTTATTACGTATTTTTAACAGGTCCTCATGACGTTGATACTTATTCCACTAAGGTTTTACTGATATTAAAACTTTCTTATGTATTTTCTAACAGGTCCTCATGACATTGATACTTATTCCACTAAGGTGTTTCTGATATTAAAACTTTATTGTGTATTTTCTAACAGGTCCTCATGACATTGATGCTTGTTCCACTAAGGTTTTACTGATATTAAAACTTTATATGTATTTTCTAACAGGTCCTCATGACATTGATACTTGTTCCACTAAAGTTTTACTGATATTAAAACTTTACTATGTATTTTTAACAGGTCCTCATGACATTGATACTTGTTCCACTAAGGTTTTACTGATATTAAAACTTTACTATGTATTTTCTAACAGGTCCTCATGACATTGATACTTATTCCACTAAGGTTTTTCTGATATTAAAACTTTATTGTGTATTTTCTAACAGGTCCTCATGACATTGATACTTGTTCCACTAAGGTTTTACTGATATTAAAACTTTATATGTATTTTCTAACAGGTCCTCATGACATTGATACTTGTTCCACTAAAGTTTTACTGATATTAAAACTTTACTATGTATTTTTAACAGGTCCTCATGACATTGATACTTGTTCCACTAAGGTTTTACTGATATTAAAACTTTACTATGTATTTTTAACAGGTCCTCATGACGTTGATACTTATTCCACTAAGGTTTTACTGATATTAAAACTTTCTTATGTATTTTCTAACAGGTCCTCATGACATTGATACTTGTTCCACTAAAGTTTTACTGATATTAAAACATTATTATGTATTTTCTAACAGGTGTTCATGACATTGATACTTATTCCACTAAGGTTTTACTGATATTAAAACTTTATATGTATTTTCTAACAGGTCCTTATGACGTTGATACTTATTCCACTAAGGTTTTACTGATATTAAAACTTTATTACGTATTTTTAACAGGTCCTCATGACGTTGATACTTATTCCACTAAGGTTTTACTGATATTAAAACTTTCTTATGTATTTTCTAACAGGTCCTCATGACATTGATACTTATTCCACTAAGGTTTTTCTGATATTAAAACTTTATTGTGTATTTTCTAACAGGTCCTCATGACATTGATGCTTGTTCCACTAAGGTTTTACTGATATTAAAACTTTATATGTATTTTCTAACAGGTCCTCATGACATTGATACTTGTTCCACTAAAGTTTTACTGATATTAAAACTTTACTATGTATTTTTAACAGGTCCTCATGACATTGATACTTGTTCCACTAAGGTTTTACTGATATTAAAACTTTACTATGTATTTTTAACAGGTCCTCATGACGTTGATACTTATTCCACTAAGGTTTTACTGATATTAAAACTTTCTTATGTATTTTCTAACAGGTCCTCATGACATTGATACTTGTTCCACTAAAGTTTTACTGATATTAAAACATTATTATGTATTTTCTAACAGGTGTTCATGACATTGATACTTATTCCACTAAGGTTTTACTGATATTAAAACTTTATATGTATTTTCTAACAGGTCCTTATGACGTTGATACTTATTCCACTAAGGTTTTACTGATATTAAAACTTTATTACGTATTTTTAACAGGTCCTCATGACGTTGATACTTATTCCACTAAGGTTTTACTGATATTAAAACTTTCTTATGTATTTTCTAACAGGTCCTCATGACATTGATACTTATTCCACTAAGGTTTTTCTGATATTAAAATTTTATTGTGTATTTTCTAACAGGTCCTCATGACATTGATGCTTGTTCCACTAAGGTTTTACTGATATTAAAACTTTATATATATTTTCTAACAGGTCCTCATGACATTGATACTTGTTCCACTAAAGTTTTACTGATATTAAAACTTTACTATGTATTTTTAACAGGTCCTCATGACATTGATACTTGTTCCACTAAGGTTTTACTGATATTAAAACTTTACTATGTATTTTTAACAGGTCCTCATGACATTGATACTTGTTCCACTAAAGTTTCACTGATATTAAAACTTTATATGTATTTTCTAACAGGTCTTCATGACATTGATACTTATACCACTAAGGTTTTACTGATATTAAAACTTTACTATGTATTTTTAACAGGTCCTCATGACATTGATACTTGTTCCACTAAGGTTTTACTGATATTAAAACTTTACTATGTATTTTTAACAGGTCCTCATGACATTGATACTTGTTCCACTAAGGTTTTACTGATATTAAAACTTTATTATGTATTTTCTAATATTCTCAAAGTCTACAACTCACTATATGTATTTTGTCAAGTCATATTTTTAAACGTCTGTGATGAAGACAAATGATAGCATCAATTTTTATTGTTTAATCGGTTTTACTTTTATTAGAAATAACAAGAAATGCAATCATTTGTTAATTAATTATATTGTCAAATCATTTAACTCAGTATTAATTATATTTTTAGTACATAGAGATAAATGTTGATTTATTTTTGTTTTCATTTATTCTGTCCACAATTTTAGTCCAAGCCCTCAATTTCTTGACTTTGATGCTGGAAACCTACCCATGAATCGTGAGATTCAAGTTCTGCTCTCCCATGTTTCTTCTCCTGCACAAGAAGAGCAGTTTAATCCAAAGTATGGTTCATCGGATGTAGAACAAATTACTGAAATACATCTGAAAGTTTCTGGACAAAATGAAATGAGCTTAGGTCAAAGGTTTCAATGGTCAGGTAATAATGATAATGACAGGCTAATAGACAACGATGTTCCTAAACAGCAACAGGTGAATGTAAAATTAGACATAGAAGAGAACTGTGATGCCACAAGACTTGAAGAAGGTCCAGAAATAGAAGCTCCACAAATAGTCCATGATGAATTTAGTATCAGTTTTTATTCTTGTCCTGAGGTGTCCAGATCATTTGTCCCCAGGGCTGATTGTGGACCATTAGGGACCAATTGTATCCAACCATGTTACACTTTAGAAAACAGCACAATTTCCTGTAATATTAAATGTTCAACCTCACCAAAATCAAATGAAGAAGTCAGAAAAGGACATGGAGACAAAAAACCTGCGGAAAACAAAGAAACTTCAAAGAAATATAACAGTTATTATCAAAGTGTATTATGTTTTTCTGATAATGAAGAAACAGAGTGTAAACGTTACAAGGGTAAAAATAAAACTAGTAATTTAGAAGTAAAGCCCAACAGTGAAGAAACACAGTGTAAAAATGATGTTGTCAAAAAGAGTGGCTCAAAAACTAAACCTAAAGAACTTGTGTCTGATACATCAATCTTGAGAGAAAGGGGTTGTACACATTTCAAATGAGTTCTTCATCCAAAAGGAAAGAAAATAATACTTTAAAAGGAAAATCTGATTTATTCTCAGCAAAGAACACATCATCATCTAAGTCTGTAAGTATATCCAAGAAACAGCCTCAAAAGATTAGAGAAACCAATCGCCCAGTGAAGCCTCCATGTTTTCCTCATGTAACCAGTGTTATCAATACAGTTGCCAAAGGGGACTTATCTTGTAGTAACATTTGCTCAAACAGTATAACACGAAGAAGGTCTGATGAAACAACATCTAGTCTTGTGGAATTTGATAATAAGACGACTGTTAAAATGGATTCACCTAAACTTCTGTCACCCATTTGTATTAAAGATACGTTTGAAGCTTGTAATGAGGTAAAAGAAAATGCTAAACCTTGTATATTTGTTAGTATAGGCTTAGCTCTTATTACCAGAGTTCCTGCTCATCCTCCAGGTAAGTTTATCCAACAGGATTCTGTCAGGGATTCTCCAAGGATCCATTTAAAAGAAATCAAACAGGACTCCAACAGGAGTAATGACTCTTTAAATCCAACTTGCGACACTTTATCATCAGTGAAGACAAAGATAACAAACAGTTTGAGGCAACTACCATGTAAACGAAAAGCTGAAGAGAACAGAGGAGAAAGGCGGATGGTGTTGTCTCCTGCAGGGTCTGGTGCTACTGGGTAAGTATGTCTATATGTATTTCATCTTCTTGCTTTCTCAATTTCTATCGTTTTAAACTTCATTTCTGCTGTTGTTTTACTATCCACGATAATTTAGCTGATACGTCCCTAATTCATGTTACTTATGGTTGACGAACACCTCGCATCAATTTGAAATCATTTTATCAACTAAATATTTTATTCTGTCAATAAAAACTTGTTTTGGTAAGTTTATTATACGTTAGTCTGTCAAAAGTCAAGATCTTTAGGTATTTATTTCGTTAAGAAATTAGGTTCTTCAGTATAATTACACTGGTACATTCGAAGTTTCTATTTCAGAAAACTTGTAGAAAACATTTCATCCAGAAATGTTCAACTGTAGCGCCGAATCACAAGTTGAACATGGTTAATATTATTATTGAAGATCCAAAATTCAACTGTAAAAATACCTTCTAATATCATAACCGATTTATTAAGTAATTCTGTCCATTAATCTACTGTGAGATTTTGACCAATCATGTGCCTTTTTGCCACCTCCCACCCCATTCCTGTTCCACTTAAGAAAAGCTGGAACCAGAATTGTTTGTCCATTCCTGAAAATGGAGTCAAAATCGTAAGTGATTGACTGTCAGAAGTCATGTATAAGCTCCACCTAGTCGGAATGTCAGTAAACCGCCAAAACCAGCGTGACTTTAGGGGTCGTCCACAAATTTCACCAAAATAAGAGTAAGAAACATTGGTGAAATAAAGATTGAGGTATAGAGAAGCTTATTACCTTTTTGAAACTATATCATAATATGTTATAAATACAAACTCATTGATTTTGATCTCCACATTTAAACTAATTTACAGTAATACATCTTTGAGAAAGAAAAACCTTTTTTACAAAAAAATTGTACATTATGTACACGTGAAAGTAACGAACATTGTGAACATCCTTTCACTAATATAGATTGAGCTTGTCAAGATAAAACACACAATTAAAATTGTATATTATGTACACTTGAAAGTAACGAACATTGTGCATTCTTTCACTAATATAGATTGAGCTTGTCAAGATAAAACACACAATTAAAATTGTACATTATGTATCCCTGAAAGTAACGAACATTGTGAACACCCTTTCACTAATATAGATTGAGCTTGTCAAGATAAAACACACAATTAAAATTGTACATTATGTACCCCTGAAAGTAACGAACATTGTGAACACCCTTTCACTAATATAGATTGAGCTTATCAAGATAAAACACACAATTAAAATTGTACATTATGTACCCCTGAAAGTAACGAACATTGTGAACACCCTTTCACTAATATAGATTGAGCTTGTCAAGATAAAACACACAATTAAAATTGTACATTATGTACCCCTGAAAGTAACGAACATTGTGAACACCCTTTCACTAATATAGATTGAGCTTGTCAAGACACACAATTAAAATTGTACATTATGTACCCCTGAAAGTAACGAACATTGTGAACACCCTTTCACTAATATAGATTGAGCTTGTCAAGACACACAATTAAAATTGTACATTATGTACCCCTGAAAGTAACGAACATTGTGAACACCCTTTCACTAATATAGATTGAGCTTGTCAAGACACACAATTAAAATTGTACATTATGTACCCCTGAAAGTAACGAACATTGTGAACACCCTTTCACTAATATAGATTGAGCTTGTCAAGACACACAATTAAAATTGTACATTATGTACCCCTGAAAGTAACGAACATTGTGAACACCCTTTCACTAATATAGATTGAGCTTGTCAAGATAAAACACACAATTAAAATTATTTCAAATATTGTATTTAATAATAATAGGCCTCATGTTAGGATATATTTATTTCTTATTCATTCATTCCTATTTTGATCATGTGATATTTACTGTAACTTTATTAACCGATGAATCATTAGCGCCGATACTTTAATACTTTTACGAAATACGAGAAAAGGTGAAAAATTTAAAAAAATGGAACATTATGTCACATGTTCACTTCAAAACGCGATTTGACAGTGTCACAGACTAGGGATTTTCAGTAATGACCTTTTCACGTGATGTCATGGTGAAAGAGTTGGCGGTAGGTGATGGTGACTATGATGAGCATGTTGTCGAACTCTAAAACGACTTACCACTAACAGAAAACAGATGATGTTAAGCTGAATTTATATCTATCAGTAATTTCCGTTTTCAAATTTCTTCTGAGAAAAACAAAGAAAGAACTGAAACGCATAAAACGATTTGATTGGTCTAGACGGTAATTAGGTTTGAGTCACCTAGAAAACATGAATAGGAAGAAGGAAAATTAACAAATTGTGAGTGACGTCCTACACTTGTCAACAAATTGTGAGTGAGGTCAAACACTTCTTAACAAATTGTGAGTGAGGTCTTACACTTCTTAACAAATTGTGAGTGAGGTCCTACACTTATTAACAAATTGTGAGTGAGGTCTTACACTTATTAACAAATTGTGAGTGAGGTCTTACACTTATTAACAAATTATGAGTGAGGTCTTACACTTATTAACAAATTGTGAGTGAGGTCAAACACTTATTAACAAATTATGAGTGAGATCTTACACTTATTAACAAATTATGAGTGAGGTCTTACACTTATTAACAAATTGTGAGTGAGCTCAAACACTTATTAACAAATTATGAGTGAGGTCTTACACTTCTCATCATATCATTTTTCTAAGGAACAAAAAATGGTTTCTTACTTTGATTAAAAGGTAAAACAAACAAAAGTCGCTGCTTCGTTATAACGTTTTTGAGATTCAAAGCTACACGAAGACTATTTCGGTGATGCGGGCCATAATTTTAAACTAATATATTAGACGGAACACGGCTAGTCATCAGTACCCACCGCCGAATTCTCGATCTAGTCTCCACGTCTAGACATTTCGGGAAAACTATTATAATGTAAAACAATTATAATGCTTAAAAATGTCAGTAAGCCTAGTCCATCAACCCTGCTTCTCTTTGTGAAATGAAGTCGTATAAAGTGATAATGAGGTCTTACTGGTGATGGTGTTTATCTTTTGTCAAGACTTAATCATGTGCACTGTGGTTATTGTTTTAAATTATACAAGTTTTATTATACGTACACATTAGTAGCTTTCAGGTTTCATTTTTAGTAATAATTACACGTTCCCTCTGATATAGAACCAAGGCCTGAGATTGTTTGAGACAGAAAGTACCGTTATGGAATGTAGGTTTGAGATAGAAAGTAACCATTATTGAATCTACGTTTGAGATAGAAAGTAACCGTTATTGAATCTACGTTTGAGATAGAAAGTAACCGTTATTGCATCTAGGTGTGAGATAGAAAGTAACCATAATGGAATCTAGGTTTGAGGCTGTTTAACAGGGAAGTGTCGTTTTAAGTTTTGAAGTGTTAGACATTGCTCTGGTTTGAGTCCGCCGCTAGCACAGCAGTAAGGCTACGGATTTACAACGCTAAACTCAGGGGTTCGATTCCCCTCGGAGGACTCAGCAGATAGCTCGTTATGGCTTTACTATAAGAAAAACACACACATGCTCTGGTTTCAGAAGCTGGAACGACTCCAGTGTCTCTGTGCCCCTGGTGTTACAGAACCAAGACTTCAAGTTAATCAACAGAAAATATTAATTTTTAAAAGATTAAAGAAACTACGTCATATTCATAATTGTCGTTACAAGATACGCATCAATCATCTTTTGTAATAAAACTCAGTTTTTCCCTGTCCTGAAAATGCGCGCCCATCTTTCTATCCAAATGCGCATGCGCACGCACTCTTTTCAAGGGATGTGAACAAATGGCGTGTGCAGATATGATTTAGTAGATATTCATGATAATAACATATTAAAGCTTTATCACGGTTTTAGTTTGTTTGTTTTTTGAAGTTCACGCAAAGTTACGCTAGGGCTATCTGCGCCAGCCGTTCCTAATTTAGCAGTGTAAGACGAGATGGAAGGCAGCTAGTCATCACCACTCACCGCCAACTCTTGGGCAACTCTTTTACCAACGAACAGGGGGATTGATCGTGACATTATAACACCCTCATGGCTGAATACTAACATTTGTTAATGATTATTGATTTGTTTATTTAATACTAACATTTGTTACTGATCATTGATTTGTTTATTTAATACTAACATTTGTTAATGATTATTGATTTGTTCATTTAATACTAACATTTGTTACTGATTATTGATTTGTTTATTTAATACTAACATTTGTTAATGATTATTGATTTGTTTATTTAATATTAACATTTGTTAATGATTATTGATTTGTTTATTTAATACTAAAATTTGTTAATGATTATTGATTTGTTTATATAATACTAACATTTGTTACTGATTATTGATTTGTTTATATAATACTAACATTTGTTAATGATTATTGATTTGTTTATTTAATAGTAACATTTGTTACTGATTATTGATTTGTTTATTTAATACTAACATTTGTTATTGATTATTGATTTGTTTATTTAATACTAACATTTGTTATTGATTATTGATTTGTTTATTTAATACTAACATTTGTTAATGATTATTGATTTGTTTATTTAATACTAACATTTGTTAATGATTATTGATTTGTTTATATAATACTAACATTTGTTAATGATTATTGATTTGTTTATTTAATACTAACATTTGTTACTGATTATTGATTTGTTTATTTAATAGTAACATTTGTTACTGATTATTGATTTGTTTATTTAATACTAACATTTGTTATTGATTATTGATTTGTTTATTTAATACTAACATTTGTTAATGATTATTGATTTGTTTATTTATTACTAACATTTGTTAATGATTATTGATTTGTTTATTTATTATTAACATTTGTTAATGATTATTGATTTGTTTATTTAATACTAACATTTGTTAATGATTATTGATTTGTTTATTTATTACTAACATTTGTTAATGATTATTGATTTGTTTATTTATTATTAACATTTGTTAATGATTATTGATTTGTTTATTTATTACTAACATTTGTTAATAATTATTGACTTGTTTGTATAATATTAACATTTGTTAATGATTATTGATTTGTTTGTATAATATTAACATTTGTTAATGATTATTGATTTGTGTATTTAATACTAACATTTGTTAATGATTATTGATTTGTTTATTTAATACTAACATTTGTTAATGATTATTGATTTGTGTATTTAATACTAACATTTGTTAATGATTATTGATTTGTGTATTTAATACTAACATTTGTTAATGATCATTGATTTGTTTATATAATATTAACATTTGTTAATGATTATTGATTTGTTTATTTATTACTAACATTTGTTAATGATTATTGTTTTGTTTGTATAATATTAACATTTGTTAATGATTATTTATTTGTGTATTTAATACTAACATTTGTTAATGATTATTGATTTGTTTATTTGATGTTAACATTTGGTACTTTTAGAGTGGTTTTGAATTTCCGCATTTTGTGAACAGCTGTCTTATGTCTATAACCGATAACTTGAAAGTTATGTTTAGGGAAATTTTCGCTAGAAATATATCGTGAAACATGCCTCCACACTTGATTTAACTGGCAGTAAACTAAACAGGAGACACCAAAATGGGAAGATAATGAGACAAAATTGTTATTTATTAAAGCTCTCTGATTTAGTAACACATGTCGTAGACATTGTAGAGTCAAATAAGCAATATTTGATGTGTTTGTTTCGTTGTGAAACATCCTTATATGTTACGTAATACTATGACGTTTGTCTCTTACGCAACCATTCCAGTTCTAGTTGGGGTACAAGTACTGAAAGTTGACTTACAGTTGTTATTTCCTTATAAAAGTAAATGATAAAAATGTCTTTACACGCTAGCATGAAACATCGTCCACGTCAAACAACAGATTATATTATCCAATCAAGCATTTTTGTTATTGTTAAATACTCCACTGAAGAGAAGAAATATTGAGTAGGAAAATATAATTTTCAGAGTCCATTTCTTATAATCTTCACAAGCTAATACTATTATATCACATTAAAATTGGAATTAAGGAAGTTAGTTAATTAATTAGATATTAACTTTAGGCTACAGATCGTGGCGATGGAAGCATTACATTAAATCGATTTGTCAAAGTAACTCTATGGTTTAAGTAAGCTTTAGGTGTTTAAATTGACAAGGACCATTTCATGTGTAGTAAGAAATTCCTGTGTGATTGTTTGTCTATGGTTAAAATAAAACGTATATACTTCATAATCAAGATTATATAGTAGAATATGAAAATCTGTGTGTATGTCTGTTTGTCCGTTATCTAACTATTACTAGATCGCTGGATCTATAACAAGTAAACTTTGTTGGGCGATAGTTTGAAAGAAGGGGCATGTTACTGGGGGCTAACACTCTTCACCCCTTCTTGCTGTTATTGATTATTTGTTATATTTGACTTCAGTTGACATTAACTACATTAATAGAAATTGCCTTACACTTAAAAATAAACAAAACCTTTAAAATTCTATAAAACAACATACATACAGTGTGGGAGGAAGCCACATAAATGTGTTATATATCTGACACTTTCTATAGAGAAATACAGTGAAAATAATGGCTAACATTATTTCAGTACTAGTTAAAGTTAACTGAAGTTTATTGTACTCCAACAGCCACCCTAATGTTGATATGAAAAGTTGTTCCTCGAGTTATACTCATTCCATACCTCTATCTGTGACCTTCTAACTTTGACCTGTTAGACATTTCTGTAGCCAATAAACATAGTTTAATTAATCACGTAAGACACTGTGAAAGGGCATCAGGAACTGTGTGTTGAAAGCAGGTAGAAGAAAGCACCCCCACTGCCACTACTTTGGCCACTACCACTTCATACAAAGTCACTCTGACCATCACACAAAGTATACCAATGTTTAAGTATACACATTGAATTATGTTTTATATAAATTGTGTGAAAGTTAGGATTTTTGTGTTATTTTCATAGCTTCCACCCATATGATTTTTAAAGTTCATATCCCCCAGACAAAGGATGGACACCTCAGCTTGTAGATATATGAATGACAAATTGCTATATTTCCTTTTCTTGTTTCAAAGCTGAAATCTAGTATCTTTAACTGAAATTTTAGATCTATAATATCTATCTCTCTAGACCATATATTTCTCTAAAGTTAGATAGAAGGATCTTTAACTGTAATACTCATTTCATATGCCTATATCTCCTCTCCACAGTAACTCAATGGTAGCCATGGTGCTAAGAACAAACAAACATATGTTGGTGGTCATGATATATTATTCTTGGTGTTGTCAAGTGTTTACAAACCTATATGTAATTTAAAAACAACAAATGCTCTTTAAGGAGAGATCGAGCACTGTTAATATATTGTAAAAATGGTGTAACACACATAAGTATGTGACCAAATATTCGCTACCTACTGGGTTATTCTAACATTACGCTTGCAAGTACTTTGATGATGTGAATATTTACATATAGCACAGTATTCATCAAGCAGAGACTATAAATTACATAAAGTAATAACATATAAATTACTCTATTAACACTTAACTTACTTTATTAACTAAATAAAATCATGTTAAAAACTTAAGTGTAAAAATAGTGTTTCCAAATAAATAGCCACTTTGTAGATGGTGGACACAGTATTGAATTCTGTTTGAGCACCTTCTATAAACACAAAAAAATAGAAAAATGTGTGTGCAGTGAACTGAATAGTTGTGTTATTATATAATATAAACAATATTCTCAATATTATTATTAATTTGGATGTTTCAGAGTAATACAGAATGTTGTATATTAATTTGGAAGTATGTTTCAGAGTAATACAAAATGTTGTATATTAATTTGGAAGTATGTTTCAGAGTAATACAGAATGTTGTATATTAATTTGGAAGTATGTTTCAGAGTAATACAGAATGTTGTATATTAATTTGGAAGTATGTTTCAGAGTAATACAGAATGTTGTATATTAATTTGGAAGTATGTTTCAGAGTAATACAGAATGTTGTATATTAATTTGGAAGTATGTTTCAGAGTAATACAAAATGTTGTATATTAATTTGGAAGTATGTTTCAGAGTAATACAGAATGTTGTATATTAATTTGGAAGTATGTTTCAGAGTAATACAGAATGTTGTATCAAATATTTTTGCAATGTCAGATTTTTGAATAACCATATTCCCTGTTCTTCAACAGAGCTGTTGCATCTTCCTGATATAAAAGTATATATTTTTACTAGACTAATTTTAACAGCAGCATCACAGTATTATTGTCCATTCAGTTTTAAATGTATTGGCTTTATTTTTAGAAAAGTTCAATAGTTTTCATCAACTCAAATGAAAATTCCAAAAATCACCTCCTAACAGTTCACAAAAATTCATAAACTTTTAAAGAGACAAAAAACATGTCGTTTTCAGATCTCAACTGTAATCACCCCTTACTACTTATGTATTCATTCAAACTGTAGCCACCCCTTACTAATTGTGTATTCATCCAAACTGTAACCACCCTTTACTAATTGTGTATTCATCCAAACTGTAACCACCCTTTACTAATTGTGTATTCATCCAAACTCTAACCACCCCTTACTAATTGTGTATTCATCCAAACTGTAACCACCCTTTACTAATTGTGTATTCATCCAAACTCTAACCACCCTTTACTAATTGTGTATTCATCCAATCTTTCCTTGAACTCGGTCAACCTTTCTGCCTCCACTGTTCTTGAAGGCAACTCATTCCAGTCACCCTGTTTGAAAAGTAATACTGTCTAGACTGCAGACAACTCCTGTGCTGTCAAAATGTTTTGTTATTGTTTTCACTGATAAACACATGTGTTTCAGTCTATCTGTACCTTAATAATTTTAAACAACTCAATAAAATCACCTCTAACTCTTCTCCAGAGAAAACAAACTTAGAGATTTAGTCACTTCTCATAAAACATCATCTCAAGTGTCATCCTGGTGGCTCTTCTCTGAACCTTCTTCAATAATTCAATGTCATTCTTGAGGGATGGAGCCCAAAACGATACACAATATTCTACATTTTACAAGTGACCTAAACAATGAAATGAAAATATCCTTTGCCTTCTATTTAGTATTTCTTCAGATGCTTCCCAAAACCCTATTAGACCTACTGCTAGCTACAATACATGTGAAACATTAGCATATTTTTTTTCAACCACAGTACTTAATGTATTTACATTTAAACCATAACAATAATTTGGTTTGTGAAAACATACATCTATTGCCTATATCCAAAACCTACATCCATCACCGTACATTTTGGATAGTTAAACTTCATCTGCCACGTATTGGTCCACTCCATCAAATGATCTAAAACCTCCATGTAAGCCTGCAACATTTCTGATACAATCCAAAAATCTTACTATCATTTATAAACTTCAAAATATTGTTAGTCATTCCAGAGCCATTATCATTATTATAAATTACAAACAGTAGAGGACCCTGCATAGAACCTTGAGGTACACCACTTGTTACTATTGATCCAGTCAGATCCAACTCCATTTATTACTGCTTTCTACTCTCCAGCCAGTTTTCTATCTAATTTAATAACTTTTCAATCAGATCCACAGATTAATTTCTGTAACAAGTTAGATATCTTATCTGTAAATTAAAATAGACCAAATCCACAAGATTTCCTTCATCGATTCTTGCAGTAACATCCTCAGATATTTGTTAATGAAACCATGCTGGTTCTCTGACAAAAATATCATATTTGTTAATGAAACCATGCTGGTTCTCTGACAGATATTTGTTAATGAAACCATGCTGGTTCTCTGACAGATATTTGTTAATGAAACCATACTGGTTCTCTGACAGATATTTGTTAATGAAACCATGCTGGTTCTCTGACAGTACATCAAACTGTTTTAAGATATCATATTTGTTAATGAAACCATGCTGGTTCTTTGACAGTACATCAAACTGCTTTAAGTGACTGCAATACATCTTTAATCACACTTTCCAACTACTGATGTAAAACTAACTGGACTATAGTTACTTGGACAATGTTTAGATATTGGACTAACATTGAACAACTTCAGTATATAGGTCTTCCACTACATGATGACCTATAAAACTATTAGCTAGAGATTCACAAATAAATTCTTTAAGTTTATTTAAAACTTATAAGTTGTCTGTCCAGGGAATTTATCAATGTTTAGATTTTCCAACATTTCTCCTTCAGTTTCAAAACTTAATGTATTGTACATCAGTATTTTCCCCATACATTAAGTGCTCTGGCTGAGGCATGATACTTATGTCTTTATTTGTAAAACACTGAACAAAAGATGTAATTTAAGAAGTTTACCATTTCAAAATCTTACAAGACCATTATCATTTTCAAGAAGCTCATTCCCCACCCTAACATTTTGTCTACCGATCACATACATAAAGAATTATATTTTGTTTAACTCTCCCAGCTAATTCTCTTTCATCTACAGTCTTGCCCTGTTAACTTCAAGTTCAACCACCTACTTTGATCTCCTATAACCCTTATTATTTTCAGTTAGTTTAAACTTATTGAATATGTTTATCCCTTATATGATTTCTTACACATTTACTAAACCATACTAGTGTATTCCTCTTTTTTGCCTGTTTTTATTCTGTAGGGAATATTTATGTTCTGTATGCATATAAATCTTCCCCTAAATGCTTTCCACATCTGTTCAGGATCACCTCCCAACTCTTTAGTCCAATCTTTAGAACCCAGATCATGCTTACTTCCATCAAATTCCTGAAATTTGGAATCAGGAAACCATTCTTCTTCAATTCTACATGTAGTAAAATCCTAAACTTAATAGTGCAATAAACTCTAGTAACATGAATTAGAACCCAAACCTTTTAAATAATATAACGTATATATTTATTTCTGTCACTAGCTTCATATTTTTGCATTTCCAGAAAACGGAGAAAAAAGGAAGTGGATATTATGTGGAATTGCACTCCAACTCCCAAATCACCAGGATACTGCGATAGCCAAAATAATTGTTCAGTTAGTTCATATTTCAGCCACCAGAGTTCTCTCAATATCAATTCTTGGAGCCATAATGACGGTAAAGAACAATGTACAAAACATAAGCCGAAGGGTGAAGTAAATAGTACATCAGAAGCTCCCGTGTCTCACTCCTCCGATAAAAAATTTAAAAAGAAAGAAAAGAAACAAGGGATGAAATCAAAAGAAACAAGAAAAAACATGGATAGTGAAAGATGGAAGATTGAAGAAAGTTCTCATAGTCAGGTAATAATTATTTTAATTTTTACTGCAATCAAATAGTTATGTAATTAAACGTTTTGTACATTGGTTATTTCATAAAGACTAAAGTAAATGATAAGTACACAAAATTATGTGAAGCCAATTCTGTAACTTTTCCCAGGTTTGTTATTAAAGTCCAAATATGGTATTGCCCTCTTATGGCGATATGAGTAACTAACTCAAAATTATATTGTAAGAGAACAGGTTGAAGTTATGGTATTAATTACATTTATATTTACATCATTGACAAATTTTATTAATTTCGTCATCAGAAGGAGTGAAAATAAAAACCATACGAGGTTGAAATTTGTTTTATTGTTTAAAGGCACTAAACAAACTGTTATACATAAAATATGTCAGCCTTCATTGTCGAGAAGGATTGCGTTAACGTACTTGGTTTTGTAGAAATTAATCTTTTTTTTTTAAATTAATTATGAGTTTAAAGGTAGCATATTGGGTATAATGTTCACAAGAAGGAAAACTAAAGCTATAATTTAGTAAATACACTTGTAAGCTAAAGTGTTTTAAAGTTATGTTTCACTAATATATGATTTCGTAGGCCTATAAATTAATGAGACTTGGAACGAGAATATTTTGCCCCACTCCCAACTATACATTATCATAACAAGTAAAATAATGTAATGTGTAATTTTAAAGGCCTTTAAGTTTGATGTGTTGGCCCTTTTCTTGTAACTGAATATTATATCTTTTCAGAAAAGTGTTGTTTTCTTTGTCTTCCTATCTGAATTGAGTTTGAGTATCATCATATAGGTCCCTGGACACGAAAGGTGTTAATTTATCTTTTAAGTGATTTTTTATGAGTTGAAACTAATTTGGGTCACGTGGATGTTTGGACGTCGTCCCACATTTACCTGTCTGTAATCGGGAAATACCTAAGCATTAGTTGAAATTGAGTACTTGTAAGCATTGCAATATCATAATCTATAATTTTAAATGTTAACTGGAGAGAGCTGCAGGTTTTAATGATATCGTTCAAATCAAAATGTTTAATGAGATAGCCCACGTTACGCTTATTATCTAATCAAAATGTTTAATGAGATAGCCCACCTTACGATTATTATCTAATCAAAATGTTTAATGAGATAGCCCACCTTACGATTATTATCTACTTTAGAATATACTGGAACTTTACTTACATCCTTAGAAAGTACCAGGTGTTCTATATAGGCCTGTCTTATGATCACGACAATAAACGTTGATGCAGCCTTCTCTAACGAACAGTTTAGAGAGTGTTGCAGTTACTTAGTATGAATAAATGTATTTGTTTTACGTTAATTAACATTATTTATAGCGTATTGTACAGCAAATTTTAATTAATGTAGTGTACAAGTTTGTAGAATAAGACGTGTCACACACAAGAGGTATATTAATTTGGTGAAAATCAAATAGAAGTTTGAATGCAGTTAAAGCAGAAATTCAGTAACTCGACTGTTGAACATGACAAGTAGTGAGATTCAAACGTTTCTTCAGAATAAATGGTTAAGGCAAGTGAGGATGAACGAGATATAAGATTTAAAGAAGAGCTGAAACAGGAGACTAAAAGTTAGAACTATTGAATAAAAAACAAAATAAACGTGATAAGACACAAGTTTAACGAAGTTATAGGGGATATACAGAAGGATTACAAACAAGTTTGAAGAAGGACATCAAAGAAGCATTGAAAGGCTGAAGATGTTTGAAAAGATACAACTGAAGTAAAGAACCCCATTGTGGTTGCCAAGAACATTGTAAGAGAATAAAACGTATGGGAAAGGAATTGTTAAATGCAAAGATTAAACCAGACTTACCTCTTTCTGCATTGGCTCGGATGTTTCAACCTGAAACACCATGTGGGATAATTACCACTACTTTCGTGTCTCCTGTTACTGAAGGAACTTTCTGGACAACTCCAGCCATGACATTACCAAATCTAGTTGTAGAGTTTAGGTGCTCATTTCAACAACAGCCGATACAGAAACCTCATACCAAACATAGCTTATAGGAACTAAAATCTAATTTCAAAGTGGAGAACTGTTGCAAATCGAGGCTTTGGAGACTCAACACCTGTTAAGATACGAAAGATGAAATACCCAGGGATGCGTCTCAATCAGATGGAAGGAATAGGGCTAACCAGACGTTTGGAAATGGGAGTTAGCTGGACTAACGAAACAAAGTTAACTTAGAATACAGTAAATTAATTATTGAAAGAAACCATTCCACGAGCCCATGAGAACCCTTACAGCATATATTTTGATTGACCCCTGGTTTATAGGTACACTAGTTTGATCCGATTTGGTAACAAAAGTTGAAAAACTCTCTCCAGAGAAGTGATGCGAATGGCAAGTGTACATTACGTTCGAACAAAAGGAAAATTGTAAGTTACTCTAAGTGTAAGAAAGTTTTACCTTGTGTTTTTGGGTAATTGACATAAAGTACAAGTTGATATTGGAAATCAACTTCGTGCAGAGATATGGATGCGAGATTTAGCTAGTTTTGAATAGCTTCACAACATATTATGAGAAACTTCATTTGCATTGCATGGCAGTTATTCCACTGGATGTTGAACCTCTTGTGACAGGAGGCGAGATACTTATATCAGAAACCAATAACAAAAAAATTTCATCCAGTGACTTAGATATTATGGAACCCAATACTCCAGGATGTCATTAGGGATTGTTGATTGAAAGAACTCTTCTGTATATGAAGAATAAAGACGTCATACGTGACTTTACCCAGGAGAGGTTCAAATCAGCTTTTGATGAAGAGAAATATAACTATGCTGTAAGTGCTGGTAAAACTGAATCCTGTCGAGGTGACTTGGTATGGTTGAACACTTCTTGTGAGAGAAGACAAACTGCAAAGTTAATGGGGTGTTCAGAGGGAAAGTGAAACAAGCCAAAGTTCATCCACCATGATCATCTGAAAGCATGTCAGTGAGAGAATGGTAAATTGGATGATTCATCTCAGTGAGACAATGGTCAACTGGATGATTCATCTCAGTAAGAGAACGGTCAACTGGATGATTCATCTCAGTAAGAGAATGGTCAACTGGATGTTTCATCTCAGTAAGAGAACGGTCAACTGGATGATTCATCTAAATAATTGAACGGTCAACTGGATGATTCATGTCAGTAAGAGAATGGTCAACTGGATGATTCATCTCAGTGAGACAATGGTCAACTGGATGATTCATCTCAGTAAGAGAATGGTCAACTGGATGTTTCATCTCAGTAAGAGAACGGTCAACTGGATGATTCATCTCAGTAAGAGAACGGTCAACTGGATGATTCATCTCAGTATGAGAATGGTCAACTGGATGATTCATCTCAGTAAGAGAACGGTCAACTGGTTGATTCATCTCAGTAAGAGAACGGTCAACTGGATGATTCATCTCAGTAAGAGAACGGTCAACTGGATGATTCATCTCAGTAAGAGAATGGGCAACTAGATGATTCCAGAGAAGAATTTGTTAGCAGGACCTCTTCTGCAAAGGAGTTTGGAGTTCCTAAGAAGGCAGCCTCCAGGGAGTAAATATAAGGACGCTACCACTGGAATGTGCTACCTCGAGGAACTTTACCAATAACAAAATTAACATTGACATCAAGGGACAAGACACCATCCCATCCATATACCATGGGCCTCAGACAAACAAAAATCACAAAGGATTGGATAAAATGTTCTAAGAATATTGAATTACAGATTGTATGTATGAGATAGTTAGGAGATTGTAAAATGATAGAAAGTGAACCAGCCATTGTGTTAGCTGTTGTTACTTTGTATTAGTACGTTGATTTGTTTTAAAATAGTTAATGTCATTTGTAAAGTAGGCCTACAGTAAAATTTACAGAAGTGTATGTCTTAAGTTTATAGAAACTTTAAAAAAAGAAATAAAGTAATTTATTATTGTTACTTGAACTGGACAGACATTGATTTATTTTGACAATTTAAAATAACCAAACAATAACATAACTATATTACAGTACCAGTGAAATAGCTCAGTGTGTCAGGACATATTTTCTGTTTTATTAATTATTCTTTTTAATAGAGCAGGATAGAAGTTGGCATTGTAATATTACGTTAAGTTCGTGGATTTATATCGCTATATACCGGGTTTCGATACCCGTGGTAGGCAGAGCACGAACTGATCAATACAAACCAGAAATATAACCACTTTTGATCCATTCTATTTTGCACGATGGTCATTTATTTTGAATTTCGCTCAAAACTACACAAGGGCTATCTGCGCTAGCCGTTTCTAAATTAGTAATGTAAGATTAGAAGGAAGGCAACTAGTCATCACTACCCACCGCCAATTCTTTGGCTACTCTTTTACCAATGAATAGAGGGTTTGATCGTCACATTATAATGCTCTCACAGCTGATAGGGTGAGCATGTTTGATGGGAGGGGGTTTGAAACCCACAGTCAATCGTATTAACATATTGACAATTAATTGAACTCAATTAAACAACACAACAAAAAACTAGCATGTTTTTAGTTTACTTGATACATTATATCTGTGCCACTTTTCAACGATTATATTACGGATTTCACCAAAGATAACTTTGAAAACATAATCTGTGATGTGCCTTCCCCTGAACTCTTTCAGTGTCCTTCAAATGGTGTCCCAGATTATATTTTTATTTTGTAGTTGTTTGATAAAATGGGAAACAGGTCTACAACATAATTATTAAACAGCTGGTCCAATGTATAATTGACGCAGAATGTTAAGTTAGGCGCAATGTCATAAGATTATCCAAACATTCAGATTAACTGACTTTACTATAGAATGAGTTAAAAACTTATTAAGATTTTTTAAATAACCTCGAGTTAGAGTACTTGTTTTGAAAGTATATTTTATCTTTAGTCTGTTGTAATTCCAAAGAGAGCTGTAGTCATCATATATTCCTATTAGTTTGCAGATTTAGTTGGTGTATAGTTGATACTGGTGTATAAATGTTGATAAGTTTTACACAGAAAACTACAGACTCAAGTTATTTCTAACTTTTCCAAATCACTGATGCTGCATTTTAGTTTTTACGTTTTGACTCTTCGTTAAATGATATTTGTGTTTGTTTTATATTCGTGAAAGTGAGGCACGAGTCGGTTTGTCACTTTCTTGACCAAGTTTTCCAGCGGACACACGTGTGAGAAGATGACTGCGGTTGCACGTGTTAACTTAAAGTGTTGGTTTCAGGGTTTGATGACAGCTGTTTGCCATTATGTGTAGCACGAGACAACAGAGTAGCTGTTATTTTACTGTACTTGACAAAAGGGCTGTGAATATTTCATCTGTTAACAACACACAAGGTTAGGAGATCAGTCAACACCAACGACCATATTGACACCAGAAACAACTGAATCAAGCAGTTATTTTCACTAACTACGCAGATACGTGTGCAAATTCGTGTGATTGATACAAACATGTAACAAGTCTTGCTTAATTGGTTGTCTTTCTAAGATATAAATAAAAATATTAGACCTGAGTAGCATATACATGCAGTGAAGTTTCTATACTTTACTGAAACTAAGTGCTGCATACATATATATATATACACGCGCGCGCGTCCTGACGCTGGGTTTCAGTACTTATGTATACAGAACAATGTTTTAGATATTTCTTAATGCTTTTCCAGTGAAACACCTCGCTTGGCCTGTATAAAAACGTACGGCTCACTTTGGTACAGAATTCATCCACATAACTTTCTGTGTTCATGGTTCATGTATAAATAAATAAACATGTAGTGACTGTAAAGTTAAAAACAGTGTGTGAACACATTCCGTACTGTACTGTCAACAACATACTGTTTTTTTTTCAGTTATTATTTTCCGTATTGTACTGTCAACAACATATTGTTTTTTTTTTGTTATTATTTTCTGTGCTCTACTGTCAACAACATATTGTTTTTGTTTTAGTTATTACTTTCAGTGCTCTACTATTAACAACATATTGTTTTTGTTTCAGTTATTATTTTCCGTGCTCTACTATTAACAACATATTGTTTTTGTTTTAGTTATTACTTTCAGTGCTCTACTATTAACAACATATTGTTTTTGTTTTAGTTATTACTTTCAGTGCTCTACTATTGACAACATATTGTTTTTGTTTTAGTTATTACTTTCAGTGCTCTACTATTAACAACATATTGTTTTTGTTTTAGTTATTACTTTCAGTGCTCTACTATTGACAACATATTGTTTTAGTTATAATTTTCAGTGCTCTACTATTAACAACATATTATTTTAGTTTCAGTTATTATTTTCAGTGCTCTACTATTAACAACATATTGTTTTAGTTTTTACTTTCAGTGCTCTACTATTAACAACATATTATTTTAGTTTCAGTTATTATTTTCAGTGCTCTACTATTAACAACATATTGTTTTAGTTTTAGTTATTACTTTCAGTGCTCTACTATTAACAACATATTGTTTTAGTTTTAGTTATTACTTTCAGTGCTCTACTATTAACAACATATTGTTTTAGTTTTAGTTATTACTTTCAGTGCTCTTCTATTAACAACATATTGTTTTAGTTTTAGTTATTACTTTCAGTGCTCTACTATTAACAACATATTGTTTTAGTTTTAGTTATTACTTTCAGTGCTCTTCTATTAACAACATATTGTTTTAGTTTTAGTTATTACTTTCAGTGCTCTACTATTAACAACATATTGTTTTAGTTATTATTTTCAGTGCTCTAGTATTAACAACATATTGTTTTAGTTATTATTTTCAGTGCTCTACTATTAACAACATGTTGTTTTAGTTTTAGTTATTATTTTCAGTGCTCTACTATTAACAACATATTGTTTTTGTTTCAGTTATTATTTTCCGTGCTCCCCTCGGTGTGGATTCCTGTACGTGGTGAGGAGACCTCCCAGAGAAGGTTCTGTTCTTTCAGTTCACCTTCTCTGGTATCTAAACATCCACCCACATGTTTGCCGTGCGTGGCAATCTGTGAAGGGGGGGAGAGGATCCTGGTGGTTGAGGGATACAACCCTAACACACCACTTTGGCCTTGAATTCCTGTAGACGGGCGGCCTTGGGGTGGCTCCCTTAGGTCAATTGGCTGGTCCACTTGGGCTAGAGTCAACCAAGTACCAGTGTTGGATGCTCTCAATAGGTGTTGTGGGCATTGTATCTGATGCTGGTGTTTGGGTATAGTGCTTATGAAAATCCTGGCGTTGCTGCAGTGTCCTTGTTTGACATTGTAGTGCATCCCCTCGTAGGGCTCCATGGTGGATGAGGTCAGTTAGCACCGAAATTTCCCTTTCTTTATTATGGATACTCCAATTAAAAATCTTAATAAAGTAGTGAATAAACAGTATAGGTAAACGACCACGTCTTGAAGATTCTAAGCAGCAATCCTCACCATCTGTACCACCTGTTGTACCTCATTTTTTGATATTGCATTCACTTTCAGACAAACCTTTAAGGCAAATGTCTCCCTTTTTCATTCAGAAGGGACTAAAGGGACTTGCTGGTTCTCCAAAGTCAGTAAAGAAGCTTCGATCTGGTGACATATCCACATCTCAACACAGTGAACTCCTCTTGCATTCAAAGACAATTGGGGATATACCTGTTGAGATTACACCTCATGCTACTTTGAATTCATCACAAGGAGTTATTTATTGTTGAGAGGGATTTTAAGAACATTCCAGAGTCGGAGATTCTCGCTGGTTTCTCCACCCAAGGACTTTCTGCAGTGAGCCGTATATCCACTCACAAAGATGGAATTATGGTGCCGACCAATGTCCTCATTCTCACATTTACATTACTACGTCCACCTGCCAACATCAAGGCAGGTTATCTTAATTGCAGAGTACGACCATACATTCCAAACCCTCACCAATGTTTCCAGTGTCAGCAGTCAGTTACATGAAGACGTCATGTGGTTCCTTGACATGTGATTGTTGCAATGGCAAGGACCATGATGCCTACGAGTGTGAAACGGACCCTCATTGCATCAATTGCAATGACTCTCACCTGTCCTACTTTTGTTCTTGGAAGAAAAAGAGGTGCAGCGTTTGAAGACGATTCGTAACATTACTTATCCTGAGGCTTGAAAATTACTGTCCACCATCTAATCTCATACATATGCTGCTGCATTTTATTCTAGAACTACAGTGGGAGTGCAGACAGATCTTTCTGTGCCTCCAAAAGAATCGCTCCAAACAAATGAAGTCTTTTGATCTCCATGGTTAAAAAAGTTGATGAATCATCTTCAACACCTATCTCTGTCTCTTACATACATTCCAACAAATCTCAAAATCCACATCCTCTGATTCTAGGTACAGGCATTTTCTCGGATCCATCTTCCTCTCTCACCCCAAGATGCAAAACAATCATTCGTTCACGTCCTCAGTCTCTGGAATCCCCTTCCAACAGCAAAGACCTGCCCAATCGACCCAGGACAGGATCCATGGAGGTCGATAGACATTCCTCGAATAAGAAAAGTAAGGAAAAAAGACATGTTCTTAAACAGAAGGGTTCTCCACCCAATTTGCCTACATGTAAATAAAAAATGGCCACCCTGATACAATGGAACTGATGAAGTTTACGTTCTAATCTGAATGACATCAAAAAACTGATTGCTTCCTACCATCCTGTATGTCTTTCCTTACAAGAAACATTTCTGCAACCTGCCGATACAGTCATCTTTTGGCGGTTTTCTTTGTACAGAAATGACAGGCGGTGTGATGAATGGATGGAACTGCAGGTTGATCAGCATGTGCCTACCCTTCTCTTTGCCACTCGACGCACCCTTTGAGGCCGTAGCCATTCGTGTTTCCCTGGGTCATACCATCACTGTTTGTTCTCTCTGTCTGTCACCTGGAGACATATGATCAATCAGGCCTGGATGCTCTCATTGAACAGTTGCCATCTCCCTTTTTCATCCTGGGGGATTTTAATAAACATCATCCCCTCTGGGAAAGTGCTGTTATTGATAGGAGGGGTTGCTCTGTAGAGCGTATGCTCTCTGATCACAACCTTTCTCTTTTCATACTGGTTCTTCTACTTATTTTCATGCATCTAGTCAGTCCTTTACTGCTATTGATCTTTCAATTTGCTCCCTTTTATTAATCTCCCATTTTTCATGGAGGGTTGACAATAATCCACAAGGCAGTAGTCATTTTCCTATAATCTTGAGAGTGACTGGCCATGGTCGATGCCACCTGACCCATGTGCCCTGGTGGAAACTGGATCCTGCCAGATTCGGTTAAAAAACAATCAGAAGAATGTTTTTCCTGATGCCAGGCTATTGACCTACCTTTCTCCAAGCCTGGGAAAGATCCCAAGATTCCTTCAAACTACCATTGCTCTGATGATCAGTCTCTGTAAGACCTTAGAGAGGATGGTTAATGCTCGTCTTGTTTGGTTCCTCGAATCAAACAACTTCATCTCGCCCACCCAGTGTTGGTTCCGACGACAGGGCTCCACCATGGACCATGTGATTCGACATGAAACGTCAATCAGAGAAACCTTTCTCAAACGACAACATCATGTATCAATATTCTATGACATTGAGAAGGTTTATGATACAACATGGAGGTATGGCATTTTGCAAGAACTCCATATATATGGGTTACGTGGCCATTTGCCCATTTTTATTAACAATTTTTTAATGGACAGGAGATTCCAAGTTCAGGTGGGTTCAACACTTTCCCGTTCTTTTCTGCAGGAACTTGGAGTCCCTCAGGGCTTTGTTCTCAGTCTTATACTTTTCAGTATAAAAATTAATGCCATCACTGAACAACTCCCTCTCACTATTGCAAACGAACTCTGTGTTGACGACTTTCACATCTCATGTCAGTTGCCGAACATGAGGTATATTAAGCATCAGCTACAGACTGCCCTCAGTGGTTAACTGAAGTGGACCACAGCAAACGGCTTTAACTTTTCTCTCTCTAAAACTGTTTGCATCCACTTTTGCCGCCAATGGAGAATTCACCCTCATCCTGAACTCCGTATCGGTGAAGTTGTGTGGCCTGTGGTCCCTGAGACAAAGTTCTTGGGGCTTATCTTTGACCATAAGCTGACCTTTATACCATACATCAAGCAGCTATGGGTCAAATATACAAGAGCACTGAACACCCTCCTTGTCCTCTCTTCCACCACTTGGGGAGCAGATCGACGTTTTGTGCTAAAGATATATTGTGCTCTAATTTGATCTAAACTCTACTATGGATTACTGGTCTATGGCTCTGCCAGATCATCGGCCTTAAAGATGCTAGACCCTATTCTTAATTACGGACTCTAGCTGTGCACTGGGCTTTCTGCACTTCTCCAGTTCAGAGCTTATACATAGTCTCATGAACCTTCTTTGCAGTTTGCAACTGTCTTTGAAACTTCTTTACCAAAGAATCCCACTTGGGGTTGTGTTTTCCTTCCTCGGTGGGCCATAGTTTTTCAGACCAGACAGTCTGCCATTGCTCCTTTTGGCCTTCGTATCCAGGCACAGTTGCATGAATTGGGTCTGTTCTTTGGTAACATTGCTGTATCCACTGGTCAGCCCATCCCACCATGGCTTATTACAGTCCCCAATTGTGACCTGTCTTTAAGTCATCTGAGAAAAGTAGACACTCCTGATTGGAAATACTGTCTGCTATTTGCTGAACATCTTTTGAACCATTCTTCTATTCCTATTTATACAGATGGTTCGAAGTCAGGTGACTGTGTGAGCTCTGCCATAATTTGTTGTGGTTCGGTGGTTGTGTGCAGAATCCCCTCTACAGCTTCTGTGTTCACTGTTGAACTGTACGCCATTTCTCTTGCCCTGGATCACATAGAAGCTAAGCAGTACTCAAACTGCACTATTTATACTGACTCGCTTAGTTCTCTACTGGTGCTGGAATCACTTCACGTTAGTTCATACCCAGTTCTCGCCGATATTCCAAACCGACTGGCCCATTTCTCTTTAACATCTACTTCTATCCAGTTTTTCTGGATATCAGGCTACGCTGGTATTTGTGGGAACGAACTCGCCGACACCACAGCTACATTTATCTGCTCTGACACTATCACCACTGTACCTGTCCCATACATGGACTGTGGTCCTGTATTCAAGGCTCGGCTCTGTGCCAGCTGGCAGTCGACTTGGAGTGAGCAACGCAAAAACAAGCTTTTCCAAATAAAGCCCTATATTGGACTTTGGCCGTCTTTTTACCGTAAGGATTGGAAAGAGGAAGTTGTTCTAACTAGACTACACATTGGTCACAGTTTTCTTTTACCTGGAACTAATGCACCAGTGTGTAGTTTGTGTAACACTCAAATCACAGTAAGCCACATTTTACTTTTTTGTCATCATTATGATTCACAACGATGGCACCATTTTAAACATGTTCTGTTCCAAGGTTTGTCCATAACGTTACAAAGTGTTAGTGGTGATGGTGACACTGTCCACCTTGGTAATGTTTTTAGTTTTTTAAAGTCTATTAATCTTTTTAATGCCATCTGAGTTTTTAATTTATACATTACACATTCCTAATGTGGCTCCCTTTTAAAAATCACAGTTCATCTAGTTCAATTTGAAATTAGAAACTGGCCGTAACATTAAATACCTCGAAACCTCGACTAGATAGGCCAACTTCAGGTGACTAATGCTGTTGTTTGAACTATCCGTTAGTCATCCTGGTGAGTTATTATTATAATTTTGCTACATGTCTTTTAAAACCTCTTTATTACTTTCTTTTTTTGAAAATGATCATAACGTCAAATAACTCCAAACCAGGACTGGAAAGGCCAACTTCAGGTGACTGACGGTGGTTTCTGTACTTACTTGTTAGTCTTCCTGGTGAGTTATGACAATTACAGAAAGTTCTTTACAACTTGTGTTACTGTAGTTTTTCTCTTGATGTTGTAGACTAGATGTAAACATTGGTTTTATGCTACTTATGTTTTATTTTTTAAATTTGTTTTGTTTCACCTTAATTTCCTTTTATGAATTTCACTAAATTTACTATTAAGTTTTTACCGGACGTTTGGTGCAGATAGCCTAGCTGCTTTGTGCCATAAAACACTAAATCAACCAACCAACCATTTTACATGCTGTACTGTCACCAACATGTTTTAGTTTCAGTTATTATTTTCCGTGCTGTGATGTTAACAACATATTGTTTTTGTTTGTGTTATTATTTTTCCTTCCTGTATTGTAAACAACATATTGTTTTTGTTTCTGTTATTGTTTTACATGCTATACTATCAACAACATATTGTTTTTGTATCAGTTATTATTTTCCATACTGTAATGTCAACAACATATTGTTTTTGTTTCCTGTTATTTTTTCTGTTTGTAATTAGAGGGACGTGAGTCAGTAACTTTTTTTTTTTATGATGTTCAACAGATTTCTGTTTGTATTTAGAGGGTGGTAGCTCACTATCTGTTTTTAATGTGTTTATAACATGGTGTTTCACATATTTCTGTATTTTACAGGTATCTGTATGTAACTCCAGAGAAGTGGCTTGTGTTCACTCAGATAATAAAGAGAAAAATCCCCACACCCCCTGTTCATTGGAACATTCGGCTAAAGGAATTGATTGGCCAGTTCAAGACCAGAATCTTAACTCGGATCAATATATAAAGTAAGATATTATGTTGTTATTCGTGTTATTGTGGTACCTGAAACTATTATTATATTGTCAATTACGTTATTGTGGTTCCTGAAATTATTATTATATTGTTTTTCATGTTATTGTGGTACCTGAAACTATTATTATATTGTCATTTACGTTATTGTGGTTCCTGAAACTATTATTATATTGTTTTTCATGTTATTGTGGTACCTGAAACTATTATCTGTTAGGTTATTACAGTAACAAATTCATAACAAACAAAAGTTGTAACGGTTTTCACACGAGAGCCAAAACTCAAGTGCTTGTGAATAGTTGACTATTCTTCTTCAGGAGAATAAAGGTTAATATATAATGAAATATAACAGACATGGATGCTGACATCACATATACCAGATGGTATAATGAGTTCACCTTGAGAATCAGCCAATCATGGCCTAGAATTGTTCGTATCAGGTTTAGTTTGTGCCAAAAAAGTGTGCACATGAAAGATTTAAGTGTGATAATAGTTATAAGACATGTTATCCAGTCTTTACAATGACAAATTAATAGCACAAGATGATTGGAAACAGAGGAAATACTAGTGTGACAAATATATACATGAAATAATAGTAATACTGTGTGGGTAATACTAGTAATGTGACCAATATATACATGAAATAATAGTAATACTGTATGAGTAATACTAATAATGTGACAAATATATACATGAAATATGACTAATACTAGTAATGTGACAAATATATACATGAAATAATAGTAATACTGTGTGAGTAATACTAATAATGTGACAAATATACAGATGAAATAATAGTAATACTGTGTGAGTAATACTAATAATGTGACAAATATACAGATGAAATAATAGTAATACTGTGTGAGTAATACTAATAATGTGACAAATATATAATGAAATAATACTAATACTTTGTGAGTAATGCTAATAATGTGAAAAATATATGCATGAAATGATAATAATACTCTGTGAGTAATACTAATAATGTGAAAAATCTATACATGAAATGATAGTAATACTCTGTGAGTAATACTAATAATATAACAAATATATACATGAAATAATAGTAATACTCTGTGAGCAATACTAATAATGTGACAAATATATACATTAAATAATAGTCATACTCTGTGAGTAAAACTAATCATGTGATAAATATATACATGAAATAACAGTAATACTGTGTGAGTGATACTAATAATATAACAAATATATACATGTAATAATAGTAATACTCTGAGAGTAATACTAATAATGTGACAAATATATACATGAAATAATAGTAATACTGCGTAAGTAATACTAATAATGCGAAAAATATATACATGAAATGATAGTAATACTCTGTGAGTAAAACTAATCATGTGACAAATATATACATGAAATAATAGTAATACTGTGTGAGTAATACTAATAATGTGAAAAATATATACATGAAATGATAGTAATACTCTGTGAGTAATACTAATAATGTGACAAATATATACATGAAATAATAGTAATACTGTGTGAGTAATACTAATAATGTGAAAAATATATACATGAAATGATAGTAATACTCTGTGAGTAATACTAATAATGTGACAAATATATATATGAAATAACAGTAATACTGTGTGAGTAATACTAATAATGTGAAAAATATATACATGAAATGATAGTAATACTCTGTGAGTAATACTAATAATATGACAAATATATACATGAAATAATAGTAATACTTTGTGAGCAATACTAATAATGTGACAAATATATATATGAAATAATAGTAATACTTTGTGAGTAATACTAATAATGTGACAAATATATACATGAAATAAGAGTAATACTGTGTGAGTAATACTAATAATGTAACAAATATATACATGAAATAACAGTAATACTCTGTGAGTAAAACTAATAATCTGACAAATATATACATGAAATAATAGTAATACTTTGTAAGTGATACTAATAACATGACAAATATATACATGAAATAATAGTAATACTATGTGAGTAATACTAATAATGTGACAAATATATACATGAAATAATAGTAATACTTTGTGAGTGATACTAATAATGTGACAAATATATACATGATATAATAGTAATACTTGGTAAGTGATACTAATAACATGACAAATATATACATGTAATAGGAGTAATACTAAGTGAGTGATACTAATAACGTGACAAATATATACATGAAATAATAGTAATACTTGGTGAGTGATACAAATAATGTGAAAAATATATGCATGAACTAATAGTAATAATCTGTGAGTAATACTAATAATGTGACAAATATATACATGAAATAATAGTAATACTTTGTAAGTGATACTAATAACATGACAAATATATACATGTAATAATAGTAATACTATGTGAGTGATACTAATAATATGACAAATATATACATGAAATAATAGTAATACTATGTGAGTGATACGAATAACATGACAAATATATACATGTAATAGGAGTAATACTATGTGAGTGATACTAATAACGTGACAAATATATACATGAAATAATAGTAATACTTGGTGAGTGATACTAAAATATAACAAATATATACATGAAATAATAGTAATACTTGGTGAGTGATACTAAAAATATAACAAATATATACATGAAATAATAGTAATACTCTGTGAGTAATACTAATAATATAAAAAATATATACATGAAATAATAGTAATACTCTGTGAGCAATACTAATAATGTGACAAATATATACATGAAATAATAGTAATACTCTGTGAGTAATACTAATAATATGACAAATATATACATGTAATAATAGTAATACTATGTGAGTGATACTAATAATGTGACAAATATATACATGAAATAATAGTAATAATCTGTGAGTAATACTAGTAATGTGACAAATATATACATGAAATAATAGTAATACTGTGTGAGTAAAACTAATAATGTGACAAATATATACATGAAATAATAGTTATACTTTGTGAGTGATACTAATAACGTGACAAATATATACATGAAATAATAGTAATACTTGGTGAGTGATACTAAAATATAACAAATATATACATGAAATAATAGTAATACTTGGTGAGTGATACTAAAAATATAACAAATATATACATGAAATAATAGTAATACTTTGTGAGTAATACTAATAATGTGAAAAATATATACATGAAATAATAGTAATACTGTGTGAGTAATACTAATAATGTGAAAAATATATGCATGAAATGATAATAATACTCTGTGAGTAATACTAATAATGTGAAAAATCTATACATGAAATGATAGTAATACTCTGTGAGTAATACTAATAATATAACAAATATATACATGAAATAATAGTAATACTCTGTGAGCAATACTAATAATGTGACAAATATATACATGAAATAATAGTAATACTCTGTGAGTAATACTAATAATATGACAAATATATACATGAAATAATAGTAATACTTTGTGAGTGATACTAATAACATGACAAATATTTACATGTAATAATAGTAATACTATGTGAGTGATACTAATAATGTGACAAATATATACATGAAATAATAGTAATACTGTGTGAGTAATACTAATAATGTGACAAATATATACATGTAATAATAGTAATACTGTGTGAGTTATACTAATAATGTGACAAATATATACATGAAATAATAGTAATACTTTGTGAGTAATACTAATAATGTGAAAAATATATACATGAAATAATAGTAATACTGTGTGAGTAATACTAATAATGTGAAAAATATATACATGAAATAATAGTAATACTCTGTGAGTAATACTAATAATGTGACAAATATATACATGAAATAATAGTAATACTGTGTGAGTAATACTAATAACATGACAAATATATACATGTAATAATAGTAATACTATGTGAGTGATACTAATAATATGACAAATATATACATGAAATAATAGTAATACTATGTGAGTGATACGAATAATGTGACAAATATATACATGAAATAATAGTAATACTTTGTGAGTGATACTAATAATGTGACAAATATATACATGAAATAATAGTAATACTTGGTGAGTGATACTAATAACATGACAAATATATACATGTAATAATAGTAATACTATGTGAGTGATACTAATAATGTGACAAATATATACATGAAATAATAGTAATACTTGGTGAGTAATACTAATAATGTGACAAATATATACATGAAATAATAGTAATACTGTGTGAGTAATACTAATAATGTGACAAATATATACATGAAATAATAGTAATACTCTGTGAGTAATACTAATAATGTGACAAATATATACATGAAATAATAGTAATACTGTGTGAGTAATACTAATAATGTGACAAATATATACATGAAATAATAGTAATACTTTGTGAGTAATACTAATAATGTGACAAATATATACATGAAATAATAGTAATACTTTGTGAGTAATACTAATAATGTGAAAAATATATACATGAAATAATAGTAATACTCTGTGAGTAATACTAATAATGTGACAAATATATACATGAAATAATAGTAATACTGTGAGTAATACTAATAATGTGACAAATATATACATGAAATAATAGTAATACTGTGTGAGTAATACTAATAACATGACAAATATATACATGAAATAATAGTCATACTTTGTGAGTAATACTAATAATGTGACAAATATATACATGAAATAATAGTAATACTTTGTGAGTGATACTAATGATGTGAAAAATATATACATGAAATGAAAGTAATACTCTGTGAGTAATAATAATGTGACAAATATATACATGAAATAATAGTTATACTCTGTGAGTAATACTAATAATGTGACAAATATATACATGAAATAATAGTAATACTCTGTGAGTAATACTAATAATGTGACAAATATATACATGAAATAATAGTAATACTGTGTGAGTAATACTAATAATGTGACAAATATATACATGAAATAATAGTAATACTTTGTGAGTAATACTAATAATGTGACAAATATGTACATGAAATAATACTAATACTCTGTGAGTAATACTAATAATGTGACAAATATATACATGAAATAATAGTAATACTTTGTGAGTAATACTAATAATGTGACAAATATATACATGAAATAATAGTAATACTTTGTGAGTAATACTAATAATGTGAAAAATATATACATGAAATGATAGTAATACTCTGTGAGTAATACTAATAATGTGACAAATATATACATGAAATAATAGTAATACTCTGTGAGTAATACTAATAATGTGACAAATATATACATGAAATAATAGTAATACTCTGTGAGTAATACTAATAATGTGACAAATATATACATGAAATAATAGTAATACTGTGTGAGTAATACTAATAATGTGACAAATATATACATGAAATAATAGTAATACTTTGTGAGTAATACTAATAATGTGACAAATATATACATGAAATAATAGTAATACTCTGTGAGTAATACTAATAATGTGACAAATATATACATGAAATAATAGTAATACTTTGTGAGTGATACTAATAATGTGACAAATATATACATGAAATAATAGTAATACTTTGTGAGTGATACTAATAATGTGACAAATATATACATGAAATAATAGTAATACTTGGTGAGTGATACTAATAATATAACAAATATATACATGAAATAATAGTAATACTTGGTGAGTGATACTAAAAATATAACAAATATATACATGAAATAATAGTAATACTTTGTGAGTAATACTAATAATGTGAAAAATATATACATGAAATAATAGTAATACTGTGTGAGTAATACTAATAATGTGAAAAATATATACATGAAATGATAGTAATACTCTGTGAGTAATACTAATAATGTGAAAAATATATACATGAAATGATAGTAATACTCTGTGAGTAATACTAATAATGTAACAAATATATACATGAAATAATAGTAATACTCTGTGAGTAATACTAATAATGTGACAAATATATACATGAAATAATAGTAATACTGTGTGAGTAATACTAATAACATGAAAAATATATACATGAAATAATAGTCATACTCTGTGAGTAATACTAATAATGTGACAAATATATACATGAAATAATAGTAATACTCTGTGAGTAATACTAATAATGTGACAAATATATACATGAAATAATAGTAATACTGTGTGAGTAATACTAATAATGTGACAAATATATACATGAAATAATAGTAATACTTTGTGAGTAATACTAATAATGTGACAAATATATACATGAAATAATAGTAATACTCTGTGAGTAATACTAATAATGTGACAAATATATACATGAAATAATAGTAATACTGTGTGAGTAATACTAATAATGTGACAAATATATACATGAAATAATAGTAATACTGTGTGAGTAATACTAATAATGTGACAAATATATACATGAAATAATAGTAATACTGTGTGAGTAATACTAATAATGTGACAAATATATACATGAAATAATAGTAATACTCTGTGAGTAATACTAATAATGTGACAAATATATACATGAAATAATAGTAATACTTTTTGAGTGATACTAATAACATGACAAATATATACATGAAATAATAGTAATACTCTGTGAGTAATACTAATAATGTGACAAATATATACATGAAATAATAGTAATACTCTGTGAGTAATACTAATAATGTGACAAATATATACATGAAATAATAGTAATACTTGTGAGTGATACTAATAATGTGACAAATATATACATGAAATAATAGTAATACTATGTGAGTGATACTAATAATGTGACAAATATATACATGAAATAATAGTAATACTTTGTGAGTGATACTAATAATGTGACAAATATATACATGAAATAATAGTAATACTTTGTGAGTAATACTAATAATGTGACAAATATATACATGAAATAATAGTAATACTGTGTGAGTAATACTAATAATGTGAAAAATATATACATGAAATAATAGTAATACTCTGTGAGCAATACTAATAATGTGACAAATATATACATGAAATAATAGTAATACTCTGTGAGTAATACTAATAATGTGACAAATATATACATGAAATAATAGTAATACTGTGTGAGTAATACTAATAATGTGAAAAATATATACATGAAATAATAGTAATACTCTGTGAGTAATACTAATAATGTGACAAATATATACATGAAATAATAGTAATACTTTGTGAGTAATACTAATAATGTGACAAATATATACATGAAATAATAGTAATACTCTGTGAGTAATACTAATAATGTGACAAATATATACATGAAATAATAGTAATACTCTGTGAGTAATACTAATAATGTAAAAAATATATACATGAAATGAGAGTAATACTCTGTGAGTAATACTAATAATGTGACAAATATATACATGAAATAATAGTAATACTCTATGAGTAATACTAATAATGTGACAAATATATACATGAAATAATAGTAATACTTTGTGAGTAATACTAATAATGTGACAAATATATACATGAAATAATAGTAATACTCTGTGAGTAATACTAATAATGTGACAAATATATACATGAAATAATAGTAATACTTTGTGAGTAATACTAATAATGTGAAAAATATATACATGAAATAATAGTAATACTGTGTGAGTAATACTAATAATGTGACAAATATATACATGAAATAACAGTAATACTGTGTGAGTAATACTAATAATGTGACAAATATATACATGAAATAATAGTAATACTTTGTGGGTAATACTAATAATGTGAAAAATATATACATGAAATAATAGTAATACTTTGTGAGTGATACTAATAACGTGACAAATATATACATGTAATAATAGTAATCATATGTGAGTGATACTAATAATGTGACAAATATATACATGAAATAATAGTAATACTCTGTGAGTAATACTAATAATGTGACAAATATATACATGAAATAATAGTAATACTATGTGAGTGATACTAATAATGTGACAAATATATACATGAAATAATAGTAATACTTTGTGAGTGATACTAATAATGTGACAAATATATACATGAAATAATAGTAATACTTGGTGAGTGATACTAATAACATGACAAATATATACATGAAATAATAGTAATACTATGTGAGTGATACTAATAATGTGACAAATATATACATGAAATAATAGTAATACTTTGTGAGTAATACTAATAATGTGACAAATATATACATGAAATAATAGTAATACTGTGTGAGTAATACTAATAATGTGACAAATATATACATGAAATAATAGTAATACTCTGTGAGTAATACTAATAATGTGACAAATATATACATGAAATAATAGTAATACTGTGTGAGTAATACTAATAATGTGAAAAATATATACATGAAATAATAGTAATACTCTGTGAGTAATACTAATAATGTGACAAATATATACATGAAATAATAGTAATACTTTGTGAGTGATACTAATAATGTGACAAATATATACATGAAATAATAGTAATACTTTGTGAGTAATACTAATAATGTGACAAATATATACATGAAATAATAGTAATACTCTGTGAGTAATACTAATAATGTGACAAATATATACATGAAATAATAGTAATACTGTGTGAGTAATACTAATAATGTGACAAATATATACATGAAATAATAGTAATACTTTGTGAGTAATACTAATAATGTGACAAATATATACATGAAATAATAGTAATACTTTGTGAGTAATACTAATAATGTGAAAAATATATACATGAAATGATAGTAATACTCTGTGAGTAATACTAATAATGTGACAAATATATACATGAAATAATAGTTATACTCTGTGAGTAATACTAATAATGTGACAAATATATACATGAAATAATAGTCATACTCTGTGAGTAATACTAATAATGTGACAAATATATACATGAAATAATAGTAATACTGTGTGAGTAATACTAATAATGTGACAAATATATACATGAAATAATAGTAATACTCTTGTGAGTAATACTAATAATGTGACAAATATATACATGAAATAATAGTAATACTCTGTGAGTAATACTAATAATGTGACAAATATATACATGAAATAATAGTAATACTCTGTGAGTAATACTAATAATGTGACAAATATATACATGAAATAATAGTAATACTGTGTGAGTAATACTAATAATGTGACAAATATATACATGAAATAATAGTAATACTCTGTGAGTAATACTAATAATGTGACAAATATATACATGAAATAATAGTAATACTGTGTGAGTAATACTAGTAATGTGACAAATATATACATGTAATAACAGTAATACTGTGTGGGTAATACTAATAATGTGACAAATATATACATGTAATAAGAGTAATGCTGTGTAAGTAATACTAGTAATGTGACAAATATATACATGAAATAATAGTAATACTCTGTGAGTAATACTAATAATGTGACAAATATATACATGAAATAATAGTAATACTGTGTGAGTAATACTAATAATGTGACAAATATATACAGGAAATAATAGTAATACTCTGTGAGTAATACTAGTAATGTGACAAATACATACATGAAATAATAGTAATACTTGGTGAGTGATACTAATAATGTGACAAATATATACATGAAATAATAGTAATACTCTGTGAGTAATACTAATAATGTGACAAATATATACATGAAATAATAGTAATACTTGTGTGAGTAATACTAATAATGTGACAAATATATACATGAAATAATAGTAATACTTTGTGAGTAATACTAATAATGTGACAAATATATACATGAAATAATAGTAATACTGTGTGAGTAATACTAATAATGTGACAAATATATACATGAAATAATAGTAATACTCTGTGTGAGTAATACTAATAATGTGACAAATATATACATGAAATAATAGTAATACTGTGTGAGTAATACTAATAATGTGAAAAATATATACATGAAATGATAGTAATACTCTGTGAGTAATACTAATAATGTGACAAATATATACATGAAATAATAGTAATACTCTGTGAGTAATACTAATAATGTGACAAATATATACATGAAATAATAGTAATACTCTGTGAGTAATACTAATAATGTGACAAATATATACATGAAATAATAGTAATACTTTGTGAGTAATACTAATAATGTGACAAATATATACATGAAATAATAGTAATACTGTGAGTAATACTAGTAATGTGACAAATATATACATGAAATAATAGTAATACTGTGTGAGTAATACTAATAATGTGACAAATATATACATGAAATAATAGTAATACTCTGTGAGTAATACTAATAATGTGACAAATATATACATGAAATAATAGTAATACTGTGTGAGTAATACTAATAATGTGACAAATATATACATGAAATAATAGTAATACTGTGTGAGTAATACTAATAATGTGACAAATATATACATGAAATAATAGTAATACTCTGTGAGTAATACTAATAATGTGACAAATATATACATGAAATAATAGTAATACTCTGTGAGTAATACTAATAATGTGACAAATATATACATGAAATAATAGTAATACTTGTGTGAGTAATACTAATAATGTGACAAATATATACATGAAATAATAGTAATACTTTGTGAGTAATACTAATAATGTGACAAATATATACATGAAATAATAGTAATACTGTGTGAGTAATACTAATAATGTGACAAATATATACATGAAATAACAGTAATACTGTGTGAGTAATACTAATAATGTGACAAATATATACATGAAATAATAGTAATACTCTGTGAGTAATACTAATAATGTGACAAATATATACATGAAATAATAGTAATACTCTGTGAGTAATACTAATAATGTGACAAATATATACATGAAATAATAGTAATACTTTGTGAGTGATACTAATAACATGACAAATATATACATGAAATAATAGTCATACTCTGTGAGTAATACTAATAATGTGACAAATATATACATGAAATAATAGTAATACTTTGTGAGTAATACTAATAATGTGACAAATATATACATGTAATAATAGTAATACTATGTGAGTAATACTAATAATGTGACAAATATATACATGAAATAATAGTAATACTTTGTGAGTAATACTAATAATGTGAAAAATATATACATGAAATAATAGTAATACTCTGTGAGTAATACTAATAATGTGACAAATATATACATGAAATAATAGTAATACTCTGTGAGTAATACTAATAATGTGACAAATATATACATGAAATAATAGTAATACTCTGTGAGTAATACTAATAATGTGACAAATATATACATGAAATAATAGTAATACTCTGTGAGTAATACTAATAATGTGAAAAATATATACATGAAATAATAGTAATACTCTGTGAGTAATACTAATAATGTGACAAATATATACATGAAATAATAGTAATACTCTGTGAGTAATACTAATAATGTGACAAATATATACATGAAATAATAGTAATACTGTGTGAGTAATACTAATAATGTGACAAATATATACATGAAATAATAGTAATACTCTGTGAGTAATACTAATAATGTGACAAATATATACATGAAATAATAGTAATACTGTGTGAGTAATACTAATAATGTGACAAATATATACATGAAATAATAGTAATACTCTGTGAGTAATACTAATAATGTGACAAATATATACATGAAATAATAGTAATACTGTGTGAGTAATACTAATAATGTGACAAATATATACATGTATTAATAGTAATACTCTGTGAGTAATACTAATAATGTGACAAATATATACATGTAATAATAGTGATACTCTGTGAGTAATACTAATAATGTAACAAATATATACATGAAATAATAGTAATACTTTGTGAGTAATACTAATAATGTGACAAAGATATACATGAAATAATAGTAATACTGTGTGAGTAATACTAATAATGTGACAAATATATACATGAAATAATAGTAATACTCTGTGAGTAATACTAATAATGTGACAAATATATACATGAAATAATAGTAATACTGTGTGAGTAATACTAATAATGTGACAAATATATACATGAAATAATAGTAATACTCTGTGAGTAATACTAATAATGTGACAAATATATACATGAAATAATAGTAATACTCTGTGAGTAATACTAATAATGTGACAAATATATACATGAAATAATAGTAATACTTTGTGAGTGATACTAATAATGTGACAAATATATACATGAAATAATAGTAATACTATGTGAGTGATACTAATAATGTGACAAATATATACATGAAATAATAGTAATACTCTGTGAGTAATACTAATAATGTGACAAATATATACATGAAATAATAGTAATACTTTGTGAGTGATACTAATAATGTGACAAATATATACATGAAATAATAGTAATACTATGTGAGTAATACTAATAATGTGACAAATATATACATGAAATAATAGTAATACTTTGTGAGTAATACTAATAATGTGACAAATATATACATGAAATAATAGTAATACTTTGTGAGTGATACTAATAATGTGACAAATATATACATGAAATAATAGTAATACTTTGTGAGTAATACTAATAATGTGACAAATATATACATGAAATAATAGTAATACTGTGAGAGTAATACTAATAATGTGAAAAATATATACATGAAATAATAGTAATACTCTGTGAGGTAATACTAATAATGTGACAAATATATACATGAAATAATAGTAATACTTTGTGAGTAATACTAATAATGTGACAAATATATACATGAAATAATAGTAATACTCTGTGAGTGATACTAATAATGTGACAAATATATACATGAAATAATAGTAATACTCTGTGAGTAATACTAATAATGTGACAAATATATACATGAAATAATAGTAATACTCTGTGAGTAATACTAATAATGTGACAAATATATACATGAAATAATAGTAATACTGTGTGAGTAATACTAATAATGTGACAAATATATACATGAAATAATAGTAATACTCTGTGAGTAATACTAATAATGTGACAAATATATACATGAAATAATAGTAATACTGTGTGAGTAATACTAATAATGTGACAAATATATACATGAAATAATAGTAATACTGTGTGAGTAATACTAATAATGTGACAAATATATACATGAAATAATAGTAATACTGTGTGAGTAATACTAATAATGTGACAAATATATACATGAAATAATAGTAATACTGTGTGAGTAATACTAATAATGTGACAAATATATACATGAAATAATAGTAATACTCTGTGAGTAATACTAATAATGTGACAAATATATACATGAAATAATAGTAATACTCTGTGAGTAATACTAATAATGTGACAAATATATACATGAAATAATAGTAATACTCTGTGAGTAATACTAATAATGTGACAAATATATACATGAAATAATAGTCATACTCTGTGAGTAATACTAATAATGTGACAAATATATACATGAAATAATAGTAATACTCTGTGAGTAATACTAATAATGTGACAAATATATACATGAAATAATAGTAATACTGTGTGAGTAATACTAATAATGTGACAAATATATACATGAAATAATAGTAATACTGTGTGAGTAATACTAATAATGTGACAAATATATACATGAAATAATAGTAATACTGTGTGAGTAATACTAATAATGTGACAAATATATACATGAAATAATAGTAATACTGTGTGAGTAATACTAATAATGTGACAAATATATACATGAAATAATAGTAATACTCTGTGAGTAATACTAATAATGTGACAAATATATACATGAAATAATAGTAATACTGTGTGAGTAATACTAATAATGTGACAAATATATACATGAAATAATAGTAATACTCTGTGAGTAATACTAATAATGTGACAAATATATACATGAAATAATAGTAATACTTTGTGAGTAATACTAATAATGTGACAAATATATACATGAAATAATAGTAATACTGTGTGAGTAATACTAATAATGTGACAAATATATACATGAAATAATAGTAATACTCTGTGAGTAATACTAATAATGTGACAAATATATACATGAAATAATAGTAATACTTTGTGAGTAATACTAATAATGTGACAAATATATACATGAAATAATAGTAATACTGTGTGAGTAATACTAATAATGTGACAAATATATACATGAAATAATAGTAATACTTTGTGAGTAATACTAATAATGTGACAAATATATACATGAAATAATAGTAATACTGTGTGAGTAATACTAATAATGTGACAAATATATACATGAAATAATAGTAATACTCTGTGAGTAATACTAATAATGTGACAAATATATACATGAAATAATAGTAATACTCTGTGAGTAATACTAATAATGTGACAAATATATACATGAAATAATAGTAATACTCTGTGAGTAATACTAATAATGTGACAAATATATACATGAAATAATAGTAATACTCTGTGAGTAATACTAATAATGTGACAAATATATACATGAAATAATAGTAATACTTTGTGAGTAATACTAATAATGTGACAAATATATACATGAAATAATAGTAATACTCTGTGAGTAATACTAATAATGTGACAAATATATACATGAAATAATAGTAATACTGTGTGAGTAATACTAATAATGTGACAAATATATACATGAAATAATAGTAATACTGTGTGAGTAATACTAATAATGTGACAAATATATACATGAAATAATAGTAATACTGTGTGAGTAATACTAATAATGTGACAAATATATACATGAAATAATAGTAATACTGTGTGAGTAATACTAATAATGTGACAAATATATACATGAAATAATAGTAATACTGTGTGAGTAATACTAATAATAATGACAAATATATACATGAAATAATAGTAATACTGTGTGAGTAATACTAATAATGTGACAAATATATACATGAAATAATAGTAATACTGTGTGAGTAATACTAATAATGTGACAAATATATACATGAAATAATAGTAATACTGTGTGAGTAATACTAATAATGTGACAAATATATACATGAAATAATAGTAATACTCTGTGTAATACTAATAATGTGACAAATAATACATGAAATAATATAATGTGACTAATAATGTGACAAATATATACATGAAATAATAGTAATACTCTGTGAGTAATACTAATAATGTGACAAATATATACATGAAATAATAGTAATACTGTGTGAGTAATACTAATAATGTGACAAATATATACATGAAATAATAGTAATACTCTGTGAGTAATACTAATAATGTGACAAATATATACATGAAATAATAGTAATACTGTGTGAGTAATACTAATAATGTGACAAATATATACATGAAATAATAGTAATACTGTGTGAGTAATACTAATAATGTGACAAATATATACATGAAATAATAGTAATACTCTGTGAGTAATACTAATAATGTGACAAATATATACATGAAATAATAGTAATACTCTGTGAGTAATACTAATAATGTGACAAATATATACATGAAATAATAGTAATACTCTGTGAGTAATACTAATAATGTGACAAATATATACATGAAATAATAGTAATACTTTGTGAGTAATACTAATAATGTGACAAATATATACATGAAATAATAGTAATACTCTGTGAGTAATACTAATAATGTGACAAATATATACATGAAATAATAGTAATACTCTGTGAGTAATACTAATAATGTGACAAATATATACATGAAATAATAGTAATACTCTGTGAGTAATACTAATAATGTGACAAATATATACATGAAATAATAGTAATACTCTGTGTGAGTAATACTAATAATGTGACAAATATATACATGAAATAATAGTAATACTCTGTGAGTGATACTAATAATGTGACATGAAAATATATACATGAGTAATACTAATAAAATAATAGTAATACTGTGTGAGTAATACTAATAATGTGACAAATATATACATGAAATAATAGTAATACTGTGTGAGGTAATACTAATAATGTGACAAATATATACATGAAATAATAGTAATACTCTGTGAGTAATACTAATAATGTGACAAATATATACATGAAATAATAGTAATACTGTGTGAGTAATACTAATAATGTGACAAATATATACATGAAATAATAGTAATACTGTGTGAGTAATACTAATAATGTGACAAATATATACATGAAATAATAGTAATACTGTGTGAGTAATACTAATAATGTGACAAATATATACATGAAATAATAGTAATACTCTGTGAGTAATACTAATAATGTGACAAATATATACATGAAATAATAGTAATACTGTGTGAGTAATACTAATAATGTGACAAATATATACATGAAATAATAGTAATACTCTGTGAGTAATACTAATAATGTGACAAATATATACATGAAATAATAGTAATACTGTGTGAGTAATACTAATAATGTGACAAATATATACATGAAATAATAGTAATACTGTGTGAGTAATACTAATAATGTGACAAATATATACATGAAATAATAGTAATACTGTGTGAGTAATACTAATAATGTGACAAATATATACATGAAATAATAGTAATACTGTGTGAGTAATACTAATAATGTGACAAATATATACATGAAATAATAGTAATACTTTGTGAGTAATACTAATAATGTGACAAATATATACATGAAATAATAGTAATACTCTGTGAGTAATACTAATAATGTGACAAATATATACATGAAATAATAGTAATACTGTGTGAGTAATACTAATAATGTGACAAATATATACATGAAATAATAGTAATACTTTGTGAGTAATACTAATAATGTGACAAATATATACATGAAATAATAGTAATACTGTGTGAGTAATACTAATAATGTGACAAATATATACATGAAATAATAGTAATACTCTGTGAGTAATACTAATAATGTGACAAATATATACATGAAATAATAGTAATACTCTGTGAGTAATACTAATAATGTGACAAATATATACATGAAATAATAGTAATACTCTGTGAGTAATACTAATAATGTGACAAATATATACATGAAATAATAGTAATACTCTGTGAGTAATACTAATAATGTGACAAATATATACATGAAATAATAGTCATACTCTGTGAGTAATACTAATAATGTGACAAATATATACATGAAATAATAGTAATACTGTGTGAGTAATACTAATAATGTGACAAATATATACATGAAATAATAGTAATACTCTGTGAGTAATACTAATAATGTGACAAATATATACATGAAATAATAGTAATACTCTGTGAGTAATACTAATAATGTGACAAATATATACATGAAATAATAGTAATACTGTGTGAGTAATACTAATAATGTGACAAATATATACATGAATTAATAGTAATACTCTGTGAGTAATACTAATAATGTGACAAATATATACATGAAATAATAGTAATACTGTGTGAGTAATACTAATAATGTGACAAATATATACATGAAATAATAGTAATACTTTGTGAGTAATACTAATAATGTGAAAAATATATACATGAAATGATAGTAATACTGTGTGAGTAATACTAATAATGTGACAAATATATACATGAAATAATAGTAATACTGTGTGTGAGTAATACTAATAATGTGACAAATATATACATGAAATAATAGTAATACTGTGTGAGTAATACTAATAATGTGACAAATATATACATGAAATAATAGTAATACTGTGTGAGTAATACTAATAATGTGACAAATATATACATGAAATAATAGTAATACTCTGTGAGTAATACTAATAATGTGACAAATATATACATGAAATAATAGTAATACTTTGTGAGTAATACTAATAATGTGACAAATATATACATGAAATAATAGTAATACTCTGTGAGTAATACTAATAATGTGACAAATATATACATGAAATAATAGTAATACTGTGTGAGTAATACTAATAATGTGACAAATATATACATGAAATAATAGTAATACTCTGTGAGTAATACTAATAATGTGACAAATATATACATGAAATAATAGTAATACTGTGTGAGTAATACTAATAATGTGACAAATATATACATGAAATAATAGTAATACTCTGTGAGTAATACTAATAATGTGACAAATATATACATGAAATAATAGTAATACTCTGTGAGTAATACTAATAATGTGACAAATATATACATGAAATAATAGTAATACTTTGTGAGTAATACTAATAATGTGACAAATATATACATGAAATAATAGTAATACTCTGTGAGTAATACTAATAATGTGACAAATATATACATGAAATAATAGTAATACTGTGTGAGTAATACTAATAATGTGACAAATATATACATGAAATAATAGTAATACTGTGTGAGTAATACTAATAATGTGACAAATATATACATGAAATAATAGTAATACTCTGTGAGTAATACTAATAATGTGACAAATATATACATGAAATAATAGTAATACTGTGTGTGAGTAATACTAATAATGTGACAAATATATACATGAAATAATAGTAATACTGTGTGAGTAATACTAATAATGTGACAAATATATACATGAAATAATAGTAATACTTTGTGAGTAATACTAATAATGTGACAAATATATACATGAAATAATAGTAATACTGTGTGAGTAATACTAATAATGTGACAAATATATACATGAAATAATAGTAATACTGTGTGAGTAATACTAATAATGTGACAAATATATACATGAAATAATAGTAATACTCTGTGAGTAATACTAATAATGTGACAAATATATACATGAAATAATAGTAATACTGTGTGAGTAATACTAATAATGTGACAAATATATACATGAAATAATAGTAATACTGTGTGAGTAATACTAATAATGTGACAAATATATACATGAAATAATAGTAATACTGTGTGAGGTAATACTAATAATGTGACAAATATATACATGAAATAATAGTAATACTGTGTGAGTAATACTAATAATGTGACAAATATATACATGAAATAATAGTAATACTCTGTGAGTAATACTAATAATGTGACAAATATATACATGAAATAATAGTAATACTGTGTGAGTAATACTAATAATGTGACAAATATATACATGAAATAATAGTAATACTCTGTGAGTAATACTAATAATGTGACAAATATATACATGAAATAATAGTAATACTCTGTGAGTAATACTAATAATGTGACAAATATATACATGAAATAATAGTAATACTGTGTGAGTAATACTAATAATGTGACAAATATATACATGAAATGATAGTAATACTATGTGAGTAATACTAATAATGTAACAAATATATACATGAAATAATAGTAATACTCTGTGAGTAATACTAATAATGTGACAAATATATACATGAAATAATAGTAATACTTTGTGAGTAATACTAATAATGTGACAAATATATACATGAAATAATAGTAATACTGTGTGAGTAATACTAATAATGTGACAAATATATACATGAAATAATAGTAATACTCTGTGAGTAATACTAATAATGTGACAAATATATACATGAAATAATAGTAATACTGTGTGAGTAATACTAATAATGTGACAAATATATACATGAAATAATAGTAATACTACATGTGAGTAATACTAATAATGTGACAAATATATACATGAAATAATAGTAATACTGTGTGAGTAATACTAATAATGTGACAAATATATACATGAAATAATAGTAATACTCTGTGAGTAATACTAATAATGTGACAAATATATACATGAAATAATAGTAATACTCTGTGAGTAATACTAATAATGTGACAAATATATACATGAAATAATAGTAATAATCTGTGAGTAATACTAGTAATGTGACAAATATATACATGAAATAATAGTAATACTGTGTGAGTAATACTAATAATGTGACAAATATATACATGAAATAATAGTAATACTCTGTGAGGTAATACTAATAATGTGACAAATATATACATGAAATAATAGTAATACTTGTGAGTAATACTAATAATGTGACAAATATATACATGAAATAATAGTAATACTCTGTGAGTAATACTAATAATGTGACAAATATATACATGAAATAATAGTAATACTGTGTGAGTAATACTAATAATGTGACAAATATATACATGAAATAATAGTAATACTTTGTGAGTAATACTAATAATGTGACAAATATATACATGAAATAATAGTAATACTTTGTGAGTAATACTAATAATGTGACAAATATATACATGAAATAATAGTAATACTGTGTGAGTAATACTAATAATGTGACAAATATATACATGAAATAATAGTAATACTCTGTGAGTAATACTAATAATGTGACAAATATATACATGAAATAATAGTAATACTCTGTGAGTAATACTAATAATGTGACAAATATATACATGAAATAATAGTAATACTGTGTGAGTAATACTAATAATGTGACAAATATATACATGAAATAATAGTAATACTCTGTGAGTAATACTAATAATGTGACAAATATATACATGAAATAATAGTAATACTCTGTGAGTAATACTAATAATGTGACAAATATATACATGAAATAATAGTAATACTGTGTGAGTAATACTAATAATGTGACAAATATATACATGAAATAATAGTAATACTGTGTGAGTAATACTAATAATGTGACAAATATATACATGAAATAATAGTAATACTCTGTGAGTAATACTAATAATGTGACAAATATATACATGAAATAATAGTAATACTGTGTGAGTAATACTAATAATGTGACAAATATATACATGAAATAATAGTAATACTCTGTGAGTAATACTAATAATGTGACAAATATATACATGAAATAATAGTAATACTGTGTGGTAATACTAATAATGTGACAAATATATACATGAAATAATAGTAATACTGTGTGAGTAATACTAATAATGTGACAAATATATACATGAAATAATAGTAATACTCTGTGAGTAATACTAATAATGTGACAAATATATACATGAAATAATAGTAATACTTTGTGAGTAATACTAATAATGTGACAAATATATACATGAAATAATAGTAATACTTGTGTGAGTAATACTAATAATGTGACAAATATATACATGAAATAATAGTAATACTCTGTGAGTAATACTAATAATGTGACAAATATATACATGAAATAATAGTAATACTCTGTGAGTAATACTAATAATGTGACAAATATATACATGAAATAATAGTAATACTGTGTGAGTAATACTAATAATGTGACAAATATATACATGAAATAATAGTAATACTGTGTGAGTAATACTAATAATGTGACAAATATATACATGAAATAATAGTAATACTGTGTGAGTAATACTAATAATGTGACAAATATATACATGAAATAATAGTAATACTGTGTGAGTAATACTAATAATGTGACAAATATATACATGAAATAATAGTAATACTCTGTGAGTAATACTAATAATGTGACAAATATATACATGAAATAATAGTAATACTGTGTGAGTAATACTAATAATGTGACAAATATATACATGAAATAATAGTAATACTCTGTGAGTAATACTAATAATGTAACAAATATATACATGAAATAATAGTAATACTCTGTGAGTAATACTAGTAATGTGACAAATATATACATGTATTAATAGTAATACTTTGTGAGTAATACTAATAATGTGACAAATATATACATGAAATAATAGTAATACTCTGTGAGTAATACTAATAATGTGACAAATATATACATGAAATAATAGTAATACTGTGTGAGTAATACTAATAATGTGACAAATATATACATGAAATAATAGTAATACTCTGTGAGTAATACTAATAATGTGACAAATATATACATGAAATAATAGTAATACTGTGTGAGTAATACTAATAATGTGACAAATATATACATGAAATAATAGTAATACTTTGTGAGTAATACTAATAATGTGACAAATATATACATGAAATAATAGTAATACTTTGTGAGTAATACTAATAATGTGACAAATATATACATGAAATAATAGTAATACTCTGTGAGTAATACTAATAATGTGACAAATATATACATGAAATAATAGTAATACTGTGTGAGTAATACTAATAATGTGACAAATATATACATGAAATAATAGTAATACTTTGTGAGTAATACTAATAATGTGACAAATATATACATGATAATAATAGTAATACTGTGTAGTAATACTAATAATGTGACAAATATATACATGAAATAATAGTAATACTCTGTAATACTAATAATGTGACAAATATATACATGAAATAATAGTAATACTGTGTGAGTAATACTAATAATGTGACAAATATATACATGAAATAATAGTAATACTCTGTGAGTAATACTAATAATGTGACAAATATATACATGAAATAATAGTAATACTGTGTGAGTAATACTAATAATGTGACAAATATATACATGAAATAATAGTAATACTCTGTGAGTAATACTAATAATGTGACAAATATATACATGAAATAATAGTAATACTTTGTGAGTAATACTAATAATGTGACAAATATATACATGAAATAATAGTAATACTCTGTGAGTAATACTAATAATGTGACAAATATATACATGAAATAATAGTAATACTCTGTGAGTAATACTAATAATGTGACAAATATATACATGAAATAATAGTAATACTGTGTGAGTAATACTAATAATGTGACAAATATATAATGTGACAAATATATACATGAAATAATAGTAATACTGTGTGAGTAATACTAATAATGTGACAAATATATACATGAAATAATAGTAATACTGTGTGAGTAATACTAATAATGTGACAAATATATACATGAAATAATAGTAATACTGTTGTGAGTAATACTAATAATGTGAAAAATATATACATGAAATAATAGTAATACTCTGTGAGTAATACTAATAATGACAAATATATACATGAAATAATAGTAATAAGTAATATATACATGAAATAATAGTAATACTGTGTGAGTAATACTAATAATGTGACAAATATATACATGAAATAATAGTAATACTCTGTGAGTAATACTAATAATGTGACAAATATATACATGAAATAAATAATAGTAATACTATACATGTAGTAATACTCTGTGTAGGTAATACTAATAATGTGACAAATATATACATGAAATAATAGTAATACTCTGTGAGTAATACTAATAATGTGACAAATATATACATGAAATAATAGTAATACTCTGTGAGTAATACTAATAATGTGACAAATATATACATGAAATAATAGTAATACTCTGTGAGTAATACTAATAATGTGACAAATATATACATGAAATAATAGTAATACTCTGTGAGTAATACTAATAATGTGACAAATATATACATGAAATAATAGTAATACTGTGTGAGTAATACTAATAATGTGACAAATATATACATGAAATAATAGTAATACTGTGTGTAATACTAATAATGTGACAAATATATACAATAATAATAGTAATACTGTGTGAGTAATACTAATAATGTGACAAATATATACATGAAATAATAGTAATACTCTGTGAGTAATACTAATAATGTGACAAATATATACATGAAATAATAGTAATACTGTGTGAGTAATACTAATAATGTGACAAATATATACATGAAATAATAGTAATACTCTGTGAGTAATACTAATAATGTGACAAATATATACATGAAATAATAGTAATACTGTGTGAGTAATACTAATAATGTGACAAATATATACATGAAATAATAGTAATACTCTGTGAGTAATACTAATAATGTGACAAATATATACATGAAATAATAGTAATACTCTGTGAGTAATACTAATAATGTGACAAATATATACATGAAATAATAGTAATACTCTGTGAGTAATACTAATAATGTGACAAATATATACATGAAATAATAGTAATACTGTGTGTGAGTAATACTAATAATGTGACAAATATATACATGAAATAATAGTAATACTGTGTGAGTAATACTAATAATGTGACAAATATATACATGAAATAATAGTAATACTTTGTGAGTAATACTAATAATGTGACAAATATATACATGAAATAATAGTAATACTCTGTGAGGTAATACTAATAATGTGACAAATATATACATGAAATAATAGTAATACTGTGTGAGTAATACTAATAATGTGACAAATATATACATGAAATAATAGTAATACTCTGTGAGTAATACTAATAATGTGACAAATATATACATGAAATAATAGTAATACTTTGTGAGGTAATACTAATAATGTGACAAATATATACATGAAATAATAGTAATACTTTGTGAGTAATACTAATAATGTGACAAATATATACATGAAATAATAGTAATACTCTGTGAGTAATACTAATAATAATGTGACAAATATATACATGAAATAATAGTAATACTCTGTGAGTAATACTAATAATGTGACAAATATATACATGAAATAATAGTAATACTGTGTGAGTAATACTAATAATGTGACAAATATATACATGAAATAATAGTAATACTGTGTGAGTAATACTAATAATGTGACAAATATATACATGAAATAATAGTAATACTGTGTGAGTAATACTAATAATGTGACAAATATATACATGAAATAATAGTAATACTCTGTGTGAGTAATACTAATAATGTGACAAATATATACATGAAATAATAGTAATACTGTGTGAGTAATACTAATAATGTGACAAATATATACATGAAATAATAGTAATACTGTGTGAGTAATACTAATAATGTGACAAATATATACATGAAATAATATATACATGAATACTAATAATGTGACAAATATATACATGAAATAATAGTAATACTGTGTGAGTAATACTAATAATGTGACAAATATATACATGAAATAATAGTAATACTGTGTGTGTGAGTAATACTAATAATGTAAAAAATATATACATGAAATGATAGTAATACTCTGTGAGTAATACTAATAATGTGACAAATATATACATGAAATAATAGTAATACTGTGTGAGTAATACTAATAATGTGACAAAATATATACATGAAATAATAGTAATACTCGGTGAGTAATACTGTGAACAAATATATACATAATAGTAATGTGTGACAAATAATAATGTGAAAAAATATATACATGAAATAATAGTAATACTGTGTGAGTAATACTAATAATGTGAACAAATATATACATGAAATAATAGTAATACTCTGTGAGTAATACTAATAATGTGACAAATATATACATTAAATAATAGTCATACTCTGTGAGTAATACTAATAATGTGACAAATATATACATGAAATAATAGTAATACTTTGTGAGTAATACTAATAATGTGACAAATATATACATGAAATAATAGTAATACTCTGTGAGTAATACTAATAATGTGACAAATATATACATGAAATAATAGTAATACTGTGTGAGTAATACTAATAATGTGACAAATATATACATGAAATAATAGTAATACTCTGTGAGTAATACTAATAATGTGACAAATATATACATGAAATAATAGTAATACTGTGTGAGTAATACTAATAATGTGACAAATATATACATGAAATAATAGTAATACTGTGTGAGTAATACTAATAATGTGACAAATATATACATGAAATAATAGTAATACTCTGTGTGAGTAATACTAATAATGTGACAAATATATACATGAAATAATAGTAATACTCTGTGAGTAATACTAATAATGTAAACAAAATATATACATGAAATAATAGTAATACTTTGTGAGTAATACTAATAATGTGACAAATATATACATGAAATAATAGTAATACTGTGTGAGTAATACTAATAATGTGACAAATATATACATGAAATAATAGTAATACTTCTGTGAGTAATACTAATAATGTGACAAATATATACATGAAATAATAGTAATACTGTGTGAGTAATACTAATAATGTGACAAATATATACATGAAATAATAGTAATACTCTGTGAGTAATACTAATAATGTGACAAATATATACATGAAATAATAGTAATACTCTGTGAGTAATACTAATAATGTGACAAATATATACATGAAATAATAGTAATACTCTGTGAGTAATACTAATAATGTGACAAATATATACATGAAATAATAGTAATACTTTGTGAGTAATACTAATAATGTGACAAATATATACATGAAATAATAGTAATACTCTTGTGAGTAATACTAATAATGTGAAAAAATATAAACATGAAATGAAAGTAATACTAATAATGTGACAAATATATACATGAAATAATAGTCATACTCTGTGAGTAATACTAATACTAGTTATACTAATAATGTGACAAATATATACATGAAATAATAGTAATACTGTGTGAGTAATACTAGTAACATGACAAATATATACATGTAATAAATAGTCAATACTGTGTGAGTAATACTAATAATGTGACAAATATATACATGAAATAATAGTAATACTATTGTGAGTAATACTAATAATGTGACAAATATATACATGAAATAATAGTAATACTCTGTGAGTAATACTAATAATGTGACAAATATATACATGAAATAATAGTAATACTGTGTGAGTAATACTAATAACATGAAAAAATATATACATGAAATAATAGTAATACTCTGTGAGTAATACTAATAATGTGACAAATATATACATGAAATAATAGTAATACTCTGTGAGTAATACTAATAATGTGACAAATATATACATGAAATAATAGTAATACTTTGTGTGAGTAATACTAATAATGTGACAAATATATACATGAAATAATAGTAATACTCTGTGAGGTAATACTAATAATGTGACAAATATATATATGAAAAATAATAGTAATACTCTGTGAGGTAATACTAATAATGTGACAAATATATACATGAAAAATAATAGTAATACTGTGTGAGTAATACTAATAATGTGACAAATATATACATGAAATAATAGTAATACTGTGTGAGTAATACTAATAATGTGACAAATATATACATGAAATAATAGTAATACTCTGTGAGTAATACTAATAATGTGACAAATATATACATGAAATAATAGTAATACTCTGTGAGTAATACTAATAATGTGACAAATATATACATGAAATAATAGTAATACTGTGTGAGTAATACTAATAATGTGACAAATATATACATGAAATAATAGTAATACTCTGTGAGTAATACTAATAATGTGAAAAATATATACATGAAATAATAGTAATACTCTGTGAGTAATACTAATAATGTAACAAATATATACATGAAATAATAGTAATACTCTGTGAGTAATACTAATAATGTGACAAATATATACATGAAATAATAGTAATACTCTGTGAGTAATACTAATAATGTGACAAATATATATACATGAAATAATAGTAATACTCTGTGAGTAATACTAATAATGTGACAAATATATACATGAAATAATAGTAATACTGTGTGAGTAATACTAATAATGTGACAAATATATACATGAAATAATAGTAATACTGTGTGAGTAATACTAATAATGTGACAAATATATACATGAAATAATAGTAATACTCTGTGAGTAATACTAATAATGTGACAAATATATACATGAAATAATAAGTAATACTGTGTGAGTAATACTAATAATGTGACAAATATATACATGAAATAATAGTAATACTCTGTGAGTAATACTAATAATGTGACAAATATATACATGAAATAATAGTAATACTCTGTGAGTAATACTAATAATGTGACAAATATATACATGAAATAATAGTAATACTGTGATGAGGTAATACTAATAATGTGACAAATATATACATGAAATAATAGTAATACTCTGTGAGTAATACTAATAATGTGAAAAAATATATACATGAAATAATAGTAATACTATGTGAGGTAATACTAATAATGTGAAAACAAATATATACATGAAATAATAGTAATACTGTGTGAGTAATACTAATAATGTGAAAAAATATATACATGAAATAATAGTAATACTCTGTGAGTAATACTAATAATGTGACAAATATATACATGAAATAATAGTAATACTCTGTGAGTAATACTAATAATGTGACAAATATATACATGAAATAATAGTAATACTGTGTGAGTAATACTAATAATGTACATACAAATATATACATGAAATAATAGTAATACTTGTGAGTAATACCTAATAATGTGAAAAATATACATGAAATAATGTGAATCTACTTATTGGAATTAATACTAATAACATGAAAAATATAACTGTAAGTAATACTAATAATGTGACAAATATATACCATGAGAATAATAGTCATACTCTGTGAGGTAATATTACTACTGGTATGACAGTTATACTAATAATGTGAGAATATATAAATACGTATTAAAGTATATACATGTAATGAGGTAAATACTAGTGTAACAAATGGAAAATATATACATGTAAATAATGAGTAATACTTTGTGAGGAGTAATACTAATAATGTGACAAATATATATACAT